>NW_026947562.1:1800000-2049000 GCF_034190915.1 Cavia porcellus | reverse complement strand
GTAACACACACCCATACAATGCGCACCACCCCGTGATGTTTTTCTCCCTCCTACTAGTGAATCTAATGTAACACACACCCATACAATGCGCACCACCACGTGATGTTTTTCTCATTCCTACACGTGAATCTAATGTAACACACACCCATACAATGCGCACCACCCCGTGATGTTTTTCAGAAACCTATCCTACATTGCCACTGCATTTTCCCTGACCTCCCCATGCTGACCACCCCGCGGTGCTTTTCTCCATCCTACATTGCCACTCACTGCCTATCCTAATTCCGACCCTCCGATTCACACGACGCCGTGATGTTTTTCTCACTCCTACTAGTGAATGTAATGTAACACACACCCATACAATGCGCACCACCGCGTGATGTTTTTCTCACTCTTACTAGTGAATGTAATGTAACACACACCCATACAATGCGCACCACCACGTGATGTTTTTCTCACTCCTACTAGTGAATGTAATGTAACACACACCCATACAATGCGCACCTCCCCGTGATGTTTTTCTCACTCCTACTAGTGAATGTAATGTAACACACACCCATACAATGCGCACCACCCCGTGATGTTTTTCTCAGTCCTACTAGTGAATGTAATGTAACACACACCCATACAATGCGCACCACCCCGTGATGTTTTTCTCACTCCTACTAGTGAATCTAATGTAACACACACCCATACAATGCGCACCACCCCGTGATGTTTTTCTCACTCCTACTAGTGAATGTAATGTAACACACACCCATACAATGCGCACCACCCCGTGATGTTTTTCTCACCCTTCTGGTGAATGTAATGTAAGACACACCCATGAAATGCGCACCACCCCGTAATGTTTTTCTCACTCCTACTAGTGAATGTAATGTAACACACACCCATACAATGCGCACCACCCCGTGATGTTTTTCTCACTCCTACTAGTGAATGTAATGTAACACACACCCATACAATGCGCACCAACTCGTGATGTTTTTCTCACTCCTACTAGTGAATGTAATGTAACACACACCCATACAATGCGCACCACCCCGTGATGTTTTTCTCACTCCTACTAGTGAATGTAATGTAACACACACCCATACAATGCGCACCACCCCGTGATGTTTTTCTCACTCCTACTAGTGAATGCAATGTAACACACACCCATACAATGCGCACCACCCGGTGATGTTTTTCTCACTCCTACTAGTGAATGTAATGTAACACACACCCATACAATGCGCACCACCCCGTGATGTTTTTCTCACCCTTCTAGTGAATGTAATGTAACACACACCCATGAAATGCGCACCACCCCGTGATGTTTTTCTCACTCCTACTAGTGAATGTAATGTAACACACACCCATACAATGCGCACCACCCCGTGTAGTTTTTCTCACTCCTACTAGTGAATGTAATGTAACACACACCCATACAATGCGCACCACCCCGTGATGTTTTTCTCACTCCTACTAGTGAATGTAATGTAACACACACCCATACAATGCGCACCACCCCGTGATGTTTTTCTCACTCCTACTAGTGAATCTGATGTAACACACACCCATACAATGCGCACCACCCCGTGATGTTTTTCTCACTCCTACTAGTGAATGTAATGTAACACACACCCATACAATGCGCACCACCCCGTGATTTTTTTCTCACTCCTACTAGTGAATGTAATGTAACATATACCCATACAATGCGCACCACCCCGTGATGTTTTTCTCACTCCTACTTGTGAATGTAATGTAACAAACACCCATACAATGCGCACCACCCCGTGATGTTTTTCTCACTCGTACTAGTGAATGTAATGTAACACACACCCATACAATGCGCACCACCCCGTGATGTTTTTCTCCCTCCTACTAGTGAATGTAATGTAACACACACCCATACAATGCGCACCACCGCGTGATGTTTTTCTCACTATTACTAGTGAATGTAATGTAACACACACCCATACAATGCGCACCTCCCCGTGATGTTTTTCTCACTCCTACTAGTGAATGTAATGTAACACACACCCATACAATGCGCACCACCCCGTGATGTTTTTCTCACTCCTACTAGTGAATGTAATGTAACACACACCCATACAATGCGCACCACCCCGTGATGTTTTTCTCACTCCTACTAGTGAATCTAATGTAACACACACCCATACAATGCGCACCACCCCGTGATGTTTTTCTCACCCTTCTAGTGAATGTAATGTAACACACACCCATACAATGCGCACCACCCGGTGATGTTTTTCTCACTCCTACTAGTGAATGTAATGTAACACACACCCATACAATGCGCACCATCCGTGATGTTTTTCTCACCCTTCTAGTGAATGTAATGTAACACACACCCATGAAATGCGCACCACCCCGTGATGTTTTTCTCACTCCTACTAGTGAATGTAATGTAACACACACCCATACAATGCGCACCACCCCGTGTAGTTTTTCTCACTCCTACTAGTGAATGTAATGTAACACACACCCATACAATGCCCACCACCCCGTGATGTTTTTCTCACTCCTACTAGTGAATGTAATGTAACACACACCCATACAATGCGCACCACCCCGTGATGTTTTTCTCACTCCTACTAGTGAATCTGATGTAACACACACCCATACAATGCGCACCACCCCGTGATGTTTTTCTCACTCCTACTAGTGAATGTAATGTAACACACACCCATACAATGCGCACCACCCCGTGATGTTTTTCTCACTCGTACTAGTGAATGTAATGTAACACACACCCATACAATGCGCACCACCCCGTGATGTTTTTCTCCCTCCTACTAGTGAATGTAATGTAACACACACCCATACAATGCGCACCACCACGTGATGTTTTTCTCATTCCTACACGTGAATCTAATGTAACACACACCCATACAATGCGCACCACCCCGTGATGTTTTTCAGAAACCTATCCTACATTGCCACTGCATTTTCCCTGACCTCCCCATGCTGACCACCCCGCGGTGCTTTTCTCCATCCTACATTGCCACTCACTGCCTATCCTAATTCCGACCCTCCGATTCACACGACCCCGTGATGTTTTTCTCACTCCTACTAGTGAATGTAATGTAACACACACCCATACAATGCGCACCACCGCGTGATGTTTTTCTCACTATTACTAGTGAATGTAATGTAACACACACCCATACAATGCGCACCACCACGTGATGTTTTTCTCACTCCTACTAGTGAATGTAATGTAACACACACCCATACAATGCGCACCTCCCCGTGATGTTTTTCTCACTCCTACTAGTGAACGTAATGTAACACACACCCATACAATGCGCACCACCCCGTGATGTTTTTCTCACTCCTACTAGTGAACGTAATGTAACACACACCCATACAATGCGCACCACCCCGTGATGTTTTTCTCACTCCTACTAGTGAATGTAATGTAACACACACCCATACAATGCGCACCACCCCGTGATGTTTTTCTCACTCCTACTAGTGAATGTAATGTAACACACACCCATACAATGCGCACCACCCCGTGATGTTTTTCTCACTCCTACTAGTGAATGTAATGTAACACACACCCATACAATGCGCACCCACCCGTGATGTTTTTCTCACTCCTACTAGTGAATGTAATGTAACACACACCCATACAAAGCGCACCACCCCGTGATGTTTTTCTCACTCCTACTAGTGAATGTAATGTAACACACACCCATACAATGCGCACCACCCCGTGATGTTTTTCTCACTCCTACTTGTGAATGTAATGTAACACACACCCATACAATGCGCACCACCCCGTGATGTTTTTCTCACTCCTACTAGTGAATCTGATGTAACACACACCCATACAATGCGCACCACCCCGTGATGTTTTTCTCACTCCTACTAGTGAATGTAATGTAACACACACCCATACAATGCGCACCACCCCGCGATGTTTTTCTCACTCCTACTAGTGAATGTAGTGTAACACACACCCATACAATGCGCACCACCCCGTGATGTTTTTCTCACTCCTACTAGTGAATGTAATGTAACACACACCCATACAATGCGCACCACCTCGTGATGTTTTTCTCACTCCTACTAGTGAATGTAATGTAACACACACCCATACAATGCGCACCACCCCGTGATGTTTTTCTCACTCCTACTAGTGAATGTAATGTAACACACACCCATACAATGCGCACCACCCCGTGATGTTTTTCTCAGTCCTACTAGTGAATGTAATGTAACACACACCCATACAATGCGCACCACCCCGTGATGTTTTTCTCACTCCTACTAGTGAATGTAATGTAACACACACCCATACAATGCGCACCACCCCGTGATGTATTTCTCACTCCTACTAGTGAATGTAATGTAACAAACACCCATACAATGCGCACCACCCGGTGATGTTTTTCTCACTCCTACTAGTGAATGTAATGTAACACACACCCATACAATGCGCACCACCCCGTGATGTTTTTCTCACTCCTGCTAGTGAATGTAATGTAACACACACCCATACAATGCGCACCACCCCGTGATATTTTTCAGAAACCTATCCTACTTTGCCACTGCATTTTCCCTGACCTCCCCATGCTGACCACCCCGCGGTGCTTTTCTCCATCCTACATTGCCACTCACTGCCTATCCTAATTCCGACCCTCCGATTCACACGACCCCGTGATGTTTTTCTCACTCCTACTAGTGAATGTAATGTAACACACACCCATACAATGCGCACCACCCCGTGATGATTTTCTCACTCCTACTAGTGAATGTAATGTAACACACACCCATACAATGCGCACCACCACGTGATGTTTTTCTCACTCCTACTAGTGAATGTAATGTAACACACACCCATACAATGCGCACCACCCCGGGATGTTTTTCTCACTCCTACTAGTGAACGTAATGTAACACACACCCATACAATGCGCACCACCCCGTGATGTTTTTCTCACTCCTACTAGTGAACGTAATGTAACACACACCCATACAATGCGCACCACCCCGTGATGTTTTTCTCACTCCTACTAGTGAACGTAATGTAACACACACCCATACAATGCGCACCACCCCGTGATGTTTTTCTCACTCCTACTAGTGAATGTAATGTAACACACACCCATACAATGCGCACCACCCCGGGATGTTTTTCTCACTCCTACTAGTGAATGTAATGTAACACACACCCATACAATGCGCACCACCCCGTGATGTTTTTCTCACTCCTACTAGTGAATGTAATGTAACACACACCCATACAATGCGCACCACCCCGTGATGTTTTTCTCACTCCTACTAGTGAACGTAATGTAACACACACCCATACAATGCGCACCACCACGTGATCTTTTTCTCACTCCTACTAGTGAATGTAATGTAACACACACCCATACAATGCGCACCACCCCGTGATGTTTTTCTCACTCCTACTAGTGAATGTAATGTAACACACACCCATACAATGCGCACCCCCCCGTGATGTTTTTCTCACTCCTACTAGTGAATGTAATGTAACACACACCCATACAATGCGCACCACCCCGTGATTTTTTTCTCACTCCTACTAGTGAATGTAATGTAACGCACACCCATACAATGCGCACCACCCCGTGACGTTTTTCTCACTCCTACTAGTGAATGTAATGTAACACACACCCATACAATGCGCACCACCCCGTGATGTTTTTCTCACTCCTACTAGTGAATGTAATGTAACACACACCCATACAATGCGCACCACCCCGTGATGTTTTTTTCACTCGTACTAGTGAATGTAATGTAACACACACCCATACAATGCGCACCACCCCGTGATGTTTTTCTCACTCCTACTAGTGAATGTAATATAACACACACCCATACAATGCGCACCACCCCGTGATGTTTTTCTCACTCCTACTAGTGAATGTAATGTAACACACACCCATACAATGCGGACCACCCCGTGATGTTTTTCTCACTCCTACTAGTGAATGCAATGTAACACACACCCATACAATGCGCACCACCCGGTGATGTTTTTCTCACTCCTACTAGTGAATGTAATGTAACACACACCCATACAATGTGCACCACCCCGTGATGTTTTTCTCACCCTTCTAGTGAATGTAATGTAACACACACCCATGAAATGCGCACCACCCCGTGATGTTTTTCTCACTTGTACCAGTGAATGTAATGTAACACACACCCATACAATGCGCACCACCCCGTGATGTTTTTCTCACTCCTACTAGTGAATCTGATGTAACACACACCCATACAATGCGCACCACCCCGTGATGTTTTTCAGAAACCTATCCTACATTGCGACTGCATTTTCCCTGACCTCCCCATGCTGACCACCCCGCGGTGCTTTTCTCCATCCTACATTGCCACTCACTGCCTATCCTAATTCCGACCCTCCGATTCACACGACCCCGTGATGTTTTTCTCACTCCTACTAGTGAATGTAATGTAACACACACCCATACAATGCGCACCACCGCGTGATGTTTTTCTCACTCTTACTAGTGAATGTAATGTAACACACACCCATACAATGCGCACCACCACGTGATGTTTTTCTCACTCCTACTAGTGAATGTAATGTAACACACACCCATACAATGCGCACCTCCCCGTGATGTTTTTCTCACTCCTACTAGTGAATGTATTGTAACACACACCCATACAATGGGCACCACCCCGTGATGTTTTTCTCACTCCTACTAGTGAATGTAATGTAACACACACCCATACAATGCGCACCACCCCGTGATGTTTTTCTCACTCCTACTAGTGAATGTAATGTAACACACACCCATACAATGCGCACCACCCCGTGATGTTTTTCTCACTCCTACTAGTGAATGTAATGTAACACACACCCATACAATGCGCACCACCCTGTGATGTTTTTCTCACTCCTACTAGTGAATCTAATGTAACACACACCCATACAATGCGCACCACCCCGTGATGTTTTTCTCACTCCTACTAGTGAATGTAATGTAACACACACCCATACAATGCGCACCACCCCGTGATGTTTTTCTCACTCCTACTAGTGAATGTAATGTAACACACACCCATACAATGCGCACCACCCCGTGATGTTTTTCTCACTCCTACTAGTGAATGTAATGTAACACACACCCATACAATGCGCACCACCCCGTGATGTTTTTCTCACTCCTACTAGTGAATGTAATGTAACACACACCCATACAATGCGCACCACCCCGTGATGTTTTTCTCACTCCTACTAGTGAATGTAGTGTAACACACACCCATACAATGCGCACCACCCCGTGATGTTTTTCTCACTCCTACTAGTGAATGTAATGTAACACACACCCATACAATGCGCACCACCCCGTGATGTTTTTCTCACTCCTACTAGTGAATGTAATGTAACACACACCCATACAATGCGCACCACCCCGTGATGTTTTTCTCACTCCTACTAGTGAATGTAGTGTAACACACACCCATACAGTGCGCACCACCCCGTGATGTTTTTCTCACTCCTACTAGTGAATGTAATGTGACACACACCCATAAAATGCGCACCACCCCGTGATGTTTTTCTCACTCCTACTAGTGAATGTAATGTAACACACACCCATACAATGCGCACCACCCCGTGATGTTTTTCTCACTCCTACTAGTGAATGTAGTGTAACACACACCCATACAATGCGCACCACCCCGTGATGTTTTTCTCACTCCTACTAGTGAATGTAATGTAACACACACCCATACAATGCGCACCACCCGGTGATGTTTTTCTCACTCCTACTAGTGAATATAATGTAACACACACCCATACAATGCGCACCACCCCGTGATGTTTTTCTCACTCCTACTAGTGAATGTAATGTAACACACACCCATACAATGCGCACCACCCCGTGATGTTTTTCTCACTACTACTAGTGAATGTAATGTAACACACACCCATACAATGCGCACCACCCCGTGATGTTTTTCTCACTCCTACTAGTGAATGTAATGTGACACACACCCATAAAATGCGCACCACCCCGTGATGTTTTTCTCACTCCTACTAGTGAATGTAATGTAACACACACCCATACAATGCGCACCACCCCGTGATGTTTTTCTCACTCCTACTAGTGAATGTAGTGTAACACACACCCATACAATGCGCACCACCCCGTGATGTTTTTCTCACTCCTACTAGTGAATGTAATGTAACACACACCCATACAATGCGCACCACCCGGTGATGTTTTTCTCACTCCTACTAGTGAATGTAATGTAACACACACCCATACAATGCGCACCACCCCGTGATGTTTTTCTCACTCCTGCTAGTGAATGTAATGTAACACACACCCATACAATGCGCACCACCCCGTGATATTTTTCAGAAACCTATCCTACATTGCCACTGCATTTTCCCTGACCTCCCCATGCTGACCACCCCGCGGTGCTTTTCTCCATCCTACATTGCCACTCACTTCCTATCCTAATTCCGACCCTCCGATTCACACGACCCCGTGATGTTTTTCTCACTCCTCCTAGTGAATGTAATGTAACACACACCCATACAATGCGCACCACCGCGTGATGTTTTTCTCACTCCTACTAGTGAATGTAATGTAACACACAACCATACAATGCGCACCACCACGTGATGTTTTTCTCACTCCTACTAGTGAATGTAATGTAACACACACCCATACAATGCGCACCACCCCGGGATGTTTTTCTCACTCCTACTAGTGAATGTAATGTAACACACACCCATAAAATGCGCACCACCCCGTGATGTTTTTCTCACTCCTACTAGTGAATGTAATGTAACACACACCCATACAATGCGCACCACCCCGTGATGTTTTTCTCACTCCTACTAGTGAATGTAATGTAACACACACCCATACAATGCGCACCACCCCGTGATGTTTTTCTCACTCCTACTAGTGAATGTAATGTAACACACACCCATACAATGCGCACCACCCCGTGATGTTTTTCTCACTCCTACTAGTGAATGTAATGTAACACACACCCATACAATGCGCACCACCCCGTGATGTTTTTCTCACCCTTCTAGTGAATGTAATGTAACACACAACCATGAAATGCGCACCACCCCGTGATGTTTTTCTCACTCCTACTAGTGAATGTAATGTAACACACACCCATACAATGCGCACCACCCCGTGATGTTTTTCTCACTCCTACTAGTGAATGTAATGTAACACACACCCATACAATGCGCACCACCCCGTGATGTTTTTCTCACTCCTACTAGTGAATGTAATGTAACACACACCCATACAATGCGCACCACCCTGTGATGTTTTTCTCACTCCTACTAGTGAATGTAATGTAACACACACCCATACAATGCGCACCACCGCGTGATGTTTTTCTCACTCCTACTAGTGAATGTAATGTAACACACACCCATACAATGCGCACCACCGCGTGATGTTTTTCTCACTCCTACTAGTGAATGTAATGTAAAACACACCCATACAATGCGCACCAACCCGTGATGTTTTTCTCACTCCTACTAGTGAATGTAATGTCACACACACCCATACAATGCGCACCACCCCGTGATGTTTTTCTCACTCCTACTAGTGAATGTAATGTAACACACACCCATACAATGCGCACCACCCCGTGATGTTTTTCTCACTCCTACTAGTGAATGTAATGTAACACACACCCATACAATGCGCACCACCCCGTGATGTTTTTCTCACTCCTACTAGTGAATGTAATGTAACACACACCCATACAATGCGCACCACCCCGTGATGTTTTTCTCACTCCTACCCGTGAATCTAATGTAACACACACCCATAAAATGCGCACCACCCCGTGATGTTTTTCTCACTCCTACTAGTGAATGTAATGTAACAAACACCCATACAATGCGCACCACCCGGTGATGTTTTTCTCACTCCTACTAGTGAATGTAATGTAACACACACCCATACAATGCGCACCACCCCGTGATGTTTTTCTCACTCCTGCTAGTGAATGTAATGTAACACACACCCATACAATGCGCACCACCCCGTGATGTTTTTCTCACTCCTACTAGTGAATGTAATGTTACACACACCCATACAATGCGCACCACCCCGTGATGTTTTTCTCCCTCCTACGAGTGAATCTAATGTAACACACACCCATACAATGCGCACCACCACGTGATGTTTTCCTCACACCTACCCGTGAATCTAATGTAACACACACCCATACAATGCGCACCACCCTCTGATGTTTTTCTCACTCCTACTAGTGAATGTAATGTAACACACACCCATACAATGCGCACCACCCCGTGATGTTTTTCTCACTCCTACTAGTGAATGTAATGTAACACACACCCATACAATGCGCACCACCCCGTGATGTTTTTCTCACTCCTACTAGTGAATGCAATGTAACACACACCCATACAATGCGCACCACCCGGTGATGTTTTTCTCACTCCTACTAGTGAATGTAATGTAACACACACCCATACAATGCGCACCACCCCGTGATGTTTTTCTCACCCTTCTAGTGAATGTAATGTAAGACACACTCATGAAATGCGCACCACCCCGTAATGTTTTTCTCACTCCTACTAGTGAATGTAATGTAACACACACCCATACAATGCGCACCACCCCGTGATGTTTTTCTCACTCCTACTAGTGAATGTAATGTAACACACACCCATACAATGCGCACCAACTCGTGATGTTTTTCTCACTCCTACTAGTGAATGTAATGTAACACACACCCATACAATGCGGACCACCCCGTGATGTTTTTCTCACTCCTACTAGTGAATGTAATGTAACACACACCCATACAATGCGCACCACCCCGTGATGTTTTTCTCACTCCTACTAGTGAATGCAATGTAACACACACCCATACAATGCGCACCACCCGGTGATGTTTTTCTCACTCCTACTAGTGAATGTAATGTAACACACACCCATACAATGCGCACCACCCCGTGATGTTTTTCTCACCCTTCTAGTGAATGTAATGTAACACACACCCATGAAATGCGCACCACCCCGTGATGTTTTTCTCACTCCTACTAGTGAATGTAATGTAACACACACCCATACAATGCGCACCACCCCGTGATGTTTTTCAGAAACCTATCCTACATTGCCACTGCATTTTCCCTGACCTCCCCATGCTGACCACCCCGCGGTGCTTTTCTCCATCCTACATTGCCACTCACTGCCTATCCTAATTCCGACCCTCCGATTCACACGACCCCGTGATGTTTTTCTCACTCCTACTAGTGAATGTAATGTAACACACACCCATACAATGCGCACCACCCCGTGATGTTTTTCTCACTCCTACTAGTGAATGTAATGTAACACACACCCATACAATGCGCACCACCCCGTGATGTTTTTCTCACTCCTACTAGTGAATGCAATGTAACACACACCCATACAATGCGCACCACCCGGTGATGTTTTTCTCACTCCTACTAGTGAATGTAATGTAACACTCACCCATACAATGCGCACCACCCCGTGATGTTTTTCTCACCCTTCTAGTGAATGTAATGTAAGACACACCCATGAAATGCGCACCACCCCGTAATGTTTTTCTCACTCCTACTAGTGAATGTAATGTAACACACACCCATACAATGCGCACCACCCCGTGATGTTTTTCTCACTCCTACTAGTGAATGTAATGTAACACACACCCATACAATGCGCACCAACTCGTGATGTTTTTCTCACTCCTACTAGTGAATGTAATGTAACACACACCCATACAATGCGCACCACCCCGTGATGTTTTTCTCACTCCTACTAGTGAATGTAATGTAACACACACCCATACAATGCGCACCACCCCGTGATGTTTTTCTCACTCCTACTAGTGAATGCAATGTAACACTCACCCATACAATGCGCACCACCTGGTGATGTTTTTCTCACTCCTACTAGTGAATGTAATGTAACACACACCCATACAATGTGCACCACCCCGTGATGTTTTTCTCACCCTTCTAGTGAATGTAATGTAACACACACCCATGAAATGCGCAACACCCCATGATGTTTTTCTCACTCCTACTAGTGAATGTAATGTAACACACACCCATACAATGCGCACCACCCCGTGATGTTTTTCTCACTCCTACTAGTGAATGTAATGTAACACACACCCATACAATGCGCAACACCCCGTGATGTTTTTCTCACTCCTACTAGTGAATGTAATGTAACACACACCCATACAATGCGCACCACCCCGTGATGTTTTTCTCACTCCTACTAGTGAATCTGATGTAACACACACCCATACAATGCGCACCACCCCGTGATGTTTTTCTCACTCCTACTAGTGAATGTAATGTAACACACACCCATACAATGCGCAGCACCCCGTGATTTTTTTCTCACTCCTACTAGTGAATGTAATGTAACACATACCCATACAATGCGCACCACCCCGTGATGTTTTTCTCACTCCTACTAGTGAATGTAATGTAACAAACACCCATACAATGCGCACCACCCCGTGATGTTTTTCTCACTCGTACTAGTGAATGTAATGTAACACACACCCATACAATGCGCACCACCCCGTGATGTTTTTCTCCCTCCTACTAGTGAATCTAATGTAACACACACCCATACAATGCGCACCACCACGTGATGTTTTTCTCATTCCTACACGTGAATCTAATGTAACACACACCCATACAATGCGCACCACCCCGTGATGTTTTTCAGAAACCTATCCTACATTGCCACTGCATTTTCCCTGACCTCCCCATGCTGACCACCCCGCGGTGCTTTTCTCCATCCTACATTGCCACTCACTGCCTATCCTAATTCCGACCCTCCGATCCACACGACCCCGTGATGTTTTTCTCACTCCTACTAGTGAATGTAATGTAACACACACCCATACAATGCACACCACCCCGTGATGTTTTTCTCACTCCTACACGTGAATCTAATGTAACACACACCCATACAATGCGCACCACCCTCTGATGTTTTTCTCACTCCTACTAGTGAATGTAATGTAACACACACCCATACAATGCGCACAACCCCGTGATGTTTTTCTCACTCCTACTAGTGAATGTAATGTAACACACACCCATACAATGCGCACCACCCCGTGATGTTTTTCTCACTCCTACTAGCGAATGCAATGTAACACACACGCATACAATGCGCACCACCCGGTGATGTTTTTCTCACTCCTACTAGTGAATGTAATGTAACACACACCCATACAATGCGCACCACCCCGTGATGTTTTCTCACCCTTCTAGTGAATGTAATGTAAGACACACCCATGAAATGCGCACCACCCAGTAATGTTTTTCTCACTCCTACTAGTGAATGTAATGTAACACACACCCATACAATGCGCACCACCCCGTGATGTTTTTCTCACTCCTACTAGTGAATGTAATGTAACACACACCCATACAATGCGCACCAACTCGTGATGTTTTTCTCACTCCTACTAGTGAATGTAATGTAACACACACCCATACAATGCGCACCACCCCGTGATGTTTTTCTCACTCCTACTAGTGAATGCAATGTAACACACACCCATACAATGCGCACCACCCGGTGATGTTTTTCTCACTCCTACTAGTGAATGTAATGTAACACACACCCATACAATGTGCACCACCCCGTGATGTTTTTCTCACCCTTCTAGTGAATGTAATGTAACACACACCCATGAAATGCGCACCACCCCGTGATGTTTTTCTCACTCGTACCAGTGAATGTAATGTAACACACACCCATACAATGCGCACCACCCCGTGATGTTTTTCTCACTCCTACTAGTGAATGTAATGTAACACACACCCATACAATGCGCACCACCCGGTGATGTTTTTCTCACTCCTACTAGTGAATGTAATGTAACACACACCCATACAATGCGCACCACCCCGTGATGTTTTTCTCACTCCTACTAGTGAATCTGATGTAACACACACCCATACAATGCGCACCACCCCGTGATGTTTTTCTCACTCCTACTAGTGAATGTAATGTAACACACACCCATACAATGCGCACCTCCCCGTGATTTTTTTCTCACTCCTACTAGTGAATGTAACGTAACACATACCCATACAATGCGCACCACCCCGTGATGTTTTTCTCACTCCTACTAGTGAATGTAATGTAACAAACACCCATACAATGCGCACCACCCCGTGATGTTTTTCTCACTCGTACTAGTGAATGTAATGTAACACACACCCATACAATGCGCACCACCACGTGATGTTTTTCTCATTCCTACACGTGAATCTAATGTAACACACACCCATACAATGCGCACCACCCCGTGATGTTTTTCTCACTCCTACTAGTGAATGCAATGTAACACACACCCATACAATGCGCACCACCCGGTGATGTTTTTCTCACTCCTACTAGTGAATGTAATGTAACACACACCCATACAATGTGCACCACCCCGTGATGTTTTTCTCACCCTTCTAGTGAATGTAATGTAACACACACCCATGAAATGCGCACCACCCCGTGATGTTTTTCTCACTTGTACCAGTGAATGTAATGTAACACACACCCATACAATGCGCACCACCCCGTGATGTTTTTCTCACTCCTACTAGTGAATGTAATGTAACACACACCCATACAATGCGCACCACCCGGTGATGTTTTTCTCACTCCTACTAGTGAATGTAATGTAACACACACCCATACAATGCGCACCACCCCGTGATGTTTTTCTCACTCCTACTAGTGAATCTGATGTAACACACACCCATACAATGCGCACCACCCCGTGATGTTTTTCTCACTCCTACTAGTGAATGTAATGTAACACACACCCATACAATGCGCACCACCCCGTGATTTTTTTCTCACTCCTACTAGTGAATGTAACGTAACACATACCCATACAATGCGCACCACCCCGTGATGTTTTTCTCACTCCTACTAGTGAATGTAATGTAACAAACACCCATACAATGCGCACCACCCCGTGATGTTTTTCTCACTCGTACTAGTGAATGTAATGTAACACACACCCATACAATGCGCACCACCACGTGATGTTTTTCTCATTCCTACACGTGAATCTAATGTAACACACACCCATAAAATGCGCACCACCCCGTGATGTTTTTCAGAAACCTATCCTACATTGCGACTGCATTTTCCCTGACCTCCCCATGCTGACCACCCCGCGGTGCTTTTCTCCATCCTACATTGCCACTCACTGCCTATCCTAATTCCGACCCTCCGATTCACACGACCCCGTGATGTTTTTCTCACTCCTACTAGTGAATGTAATGTAACACACACCCATACAATGCGCACCACCGCGTGATGTTTTTCTCACTCTTACTAGTGAATGTAATGTAACACACACCCATACAATGCGCACCACCACGTGATGTTTTTCTCACTCCTACTAGTGAATGTAATGTAACACACACCCATACAATGCGCACCTCCCCGTGATGTTTTTCTCACTCCTACTAGTGAATGTATTGTAACACACACCCATACAATGGGCACCACCCCGTGATGTTTTTCTCACTCCTACTAGTGAATGTAATGTAACACACACCCATACAATGCGCACCACCCCGTGATGTTTTTCTCACTCCTACTAGTGAATGTAATGTAACACACACCCATACAATGCGCACCACCCCGTGATGTTTTTCTCACTCCTACTAGTGAATGTAATGTAACACACACCCATACAATGCGCACCACCCTGTGATGTTTTTCTCACTCCTACTAGTGAATCTAATGTAACACACACCCATACAATGCGCACCACCCCGTGATGTTTTTCTCACTCCTACTAGTGAATGTAATGTAACACACACCCATACAATGCGCACCACCCCGTGATGTTTTTCTCACTCCTACTAGTGAATGTAATGTAACACACACCCATACAATGCGCACCACCCCGTGATGTTTTTCTCACTCCTACTAGTGAATGTAATGTAACACACACCCATACAATGCGCACCACCCCGTGATGTTTTTCTCACTCCTACTAGTGAATGTAATGTAACACACACCCATACAATGCGCACCACCCCGTGATGTTTTTCTCACTCCTACTAGTGAATGTAGTGTAACACACACCCATACAATGCGCACCACCCCGTGATGTTTTTCTCACTCCTACTAGTGAATGTAATGTAACACACACCCATACAATGCGCACCACCCCGTGATGTTTTTCTCACTCCTACTAGTGAATGTAATGTAACACACACCCATACAATGCGCACCACCCCGTGATGTTTTTCTCACTCCTACTAGTGAATGTAGTGTAACACACACCCATACAGTGCGCACCACCCCGTGATGTTTTTCTCACTCCTACTAGTGAATGTAATGTGACACACACCCATAAAATGCGCACCACCCCGTGATGTTTTTCTCACTCCTACTAGTGAATGTAATGTAACACACACCCATACAATGCGCACCACCCCGTGATGTTTTTCTCACTCCTACTAGTGAATGTAGTGTAACACACACCCATACAATGCGCACCACCCCGTGATGTTTTTCTCACTCCTACTAGTGAATGTAATGTAACACACACCCATACAATGCGCACCACCCGGTGATGTTTTTCTCACTCCTACTAGTGAATGTAATGTAACACACACCCATACAATGCGCACCACCCCGTGATGTTTTTCTCACTCCTACTAGTGAATGTAATGTAACACACACCCATACAATGCGCACCACCCCGTGATGTTTTTCTCACTACTACTAGTGAATGTAATGTAACACACACCCATACAATGCGCACCACCCCGTGATGTTTTTCTCACTCCTACTAGTGAATGTAATGTGACACACACCCATAAAATGCGCACCACCCCGTGATGTTTTTCTCACTCCTACTAGTGAATGTAATGTAACACACACCCATACAATGCGCACCACCCTGTGATGTTTTTCTCACTCCTACTAGTGAATGTAGTGTAACACACAACCATACAATGCGCACCACCCCGTGATGTTTTTCTCACTCCTACTAGTGAATGTAATGTAACACACACCCATACAATGCGCACCACCCGGTGATGTTTTTCTCACTCCTACTAGTGAATGTAATGTAACACACACCCATACAATGCGAACCACCCCGTGATGTTTTTCTCACTCCTACTAGTGAATGTAATGTAACACACACCCATACAATGCGCACCACCCCGTGATGTTTTTCTCACTCCTACTAGTGAATGTAGTGTAACACACACCCATACAATGCGCACCACCCCGTGATGTTTTTCTCACTCCTACTAGTGAACGTAATGTAACACACACCCATACAATGCGCACCACCCCGTGATGTTTTTCTCACTCCTACTAGTGAACGTAATGTAACACACACCCATACAATGCGCACCACCCCGTGATGTTTTTCTCACTCCTACTAGTGAACGTAATGTAACACACACCCATACAATGCGCACCACCCCGTGATGTTTTTCTCACTCCTACTAGTGAATGTAATGTAACACACACCCATACAATGCGCACCACCCCGTGATGTTTTTCTCACTCCTACTAGTGAATGTAATGTAAAACACACCCATACAATGCGCACCACCCCGTGATGTTTTTCTCACTCCTACTAGTGAATGTAATGTAACACACACCCATACAATGCGCACCACCCCGTGATTTTTTCTCACTCCTACTAGTGAATGTAATGTAACACACACCCATACAATGCGCACCACCCCGTGATTTTTTTCTCACTCCTACTAGTGAATGTAATGTAACACACACCCATACAATGCGCACCACCCCGTGATGTTTTTCTCACTCCTACTAGTGAATGTAATATAACACACACCCATACAATGCGCACCACCCCGTGATGTTTTTCTCACTCCTACTAGTGAATGTAATGTAAAACACACCCATACAATGCGCACCACCCCGTGATGTTTTTCTCTCTCCTACTAGTGAATGTAATGTAACACACACCCATACAATGCGCACCACCACGTGATGTTTTTCTCAAACCTACTACTGAATGTAATGTAACACACACCCATACAATGCGCACCACCCCGTGATGTTTTTCTCACTCCTACTAGTGAATGTAATGTAACACACACCCATACAATGCGCACCAACCCGTGATGTTTTTCTCACTCCTACTAGTGAATGTAATGTAACACACACCCATACAATGCGCACCACCCCGTGATGTTTTTCTCACTCCTACTAGTGTAACACACACCCATACAATGCGCACCACCCCGTGATGTTTTTCTCACTCCTACTTGTGAATGTAATGTAACACACAACCATACAATGCGCACCACCCCGTGATGTTTTTCTCACTCCTACTAGTGAATGTAATGTAACACACACCCATACAATGCGCACCACCCCGCGATGTTTTTCTCACTCCTACTAGTGAATGTAGTGTAACACACACCCATACAATGCGCACCACCCCGTGATGTTTTTCTCACTCCTACTAGTGAATGTAATGTAACACACACCAATACAATGCGCACCACCCCGTGATGTTTTTCTCACTCCTACTAGTGAATGTAATGTAACACACACCCATACAATGCGCACCACCCCGTGATGTTTTTCTCACTACTACTAGTGAATGTAATGTAACACACACCCATACAATGCGCACCACCCCGTGATGTTTTTCTCAGTCCTACTAGTGAATGTAATGTAACACACACCCATACAATGCGCACCAACCCGTGATGTTTTTCTCACTCCTACTAGTGAATGTAATGTAACACACACCCATACAATGCGCACCACCCCGTGATGTTTTTCTCACACCTACTAGTGAATGTAATGTAACACACACCCATACAATGCGCACCACCCCGTGATGTTTTTCTCACTCCTACTTGTGAATGTAAGGTAACACACACCCATACAATGCGCACCACCCCGTGATGTTTTTCTCACTCCTACTAGTGAATGTAATGTAGCACACACCCATACAATGCGCACCACCCCGTGATGTTTTTCTCACTCCTACTAGTGAATGTAATGTAACACACACCCATACAATGCGCACCACCCCGTGATGTTTTTCTCAGTCCTACTAGTGAATGTAATGTAACACACACCCATACAATGCGCACCACCCCGTGATGTATTTCTCACTCCTACTAGTGAATGTAATGTAACAAACACCCATACAATGCGCACAACCCGGTGATGTTTTTCTCACTCCTACTAGTGAATGTAATGTAACACACACCCATACAATGCGCACCACCCCGTGATGTTTTTCTCACTCCTGCTAGTGAATGTAATGTAACACACACCCATACAATGCGCACCACCCCGTGATATTTTTCAGAAACCTATCCTACATTGCCACTGCATTTTCCCTGACCTCCCCATGCTGACCACCCCGCGGTGCTTTTCTCCATCCTACATTGCCACTCACTGCCTATCCTAATTCCGACCCTCCGATTCACACGACCCCGTGATGTTTTTCTCACTCCTACTAGTGAATGTAATGTAACACACACCCATACAATGCGCACCACCCCGTGATGTTTTTCTCACTCCTACTAGTGAATGTAATGTAACACACACCCATACAATGCGCACCACCCCGTGATGTTTTTCTCACTCCTACTAGTGAATGTAATGTAACACACACCCATACAATGCGCACCACCCCGTGATGTTTTTCTCACTCCTACTAGTGAACGTAATGTAACACACACCCATACAATGCGCACCACCCCGTGATGTTTTTCTCACTCCTACTAGTGAATGTAATGTAACACACACCCATACAATGCGCACCACCCCGGGATGTTTTTCTCACTCCTACTAGTGAATGTAATGTAACACACACCCATACAATGCGCACCACCCCGTGATGTTTTTCTCACTCCTACTAGTGAATGTAATGTAACACACACCCATACAATGCGCACCACCCCGTGATGTTTTTCACACTCCTACTAGTGAACGTAATGTAACACACACCCATACAATGCGCACCACCCCGTGATGTTTTTCTCACTCCTACTAGTGAATGTAATGTAACACACACCCATACAATGCGCACCACCCCGTGATGTTTTTCTCACTCCTACTAATGAATGTAATGTAACACACACCCATACAATGCGCACCACCCCGTGATGTTTTTTTCACTCGTACTAGTGAATGTAATGTAACACACACCCATACAATGCGCACCACCCCGTGATGTTTTTCTCACTCCTACTAGTGAATGTAATATAACACACACCCATACAATGCGCACCACCCCGTGATGTTTTTCTCACTCCTACTAGTGAATGTAATGTAACACACACCCATACAATGCGCACCACCGCGTGATGTTTTTCTCACTCCTACTAGTGAATGTAATGTAACACACACCCATACAATGCGCACCACCCCGTGATGTTTTTCTCACTCCTACTAGTGAATGTAATGTAACACACACCCATACAATGCGCACCACCCCGTGATGTTTTTCTCACTCCTACTAGTGAATGTAGTGTAACACACACCCATACAGTGCGCACCACCCCGTGATGTTTTTCTCACTCCTACTAGTGAATGTAATGTGACACACACCCATAAAATGCGCACCACCCCGTGATGTTTTTCTCACTCCTACTAGTGAATGTAATGTAACACACACCCATACAATGCGCACCACCCCGTGATGTTTTTCTCACTCCTACTAGTGAATGTAGTGTAACACACACCCATACAATGCGCACCACCCCGTGATGTTTTTCTCACTCCTACTAGTGAATGTAATGTAACACACACCCATACAATGCGAACCACCCGGTGATGTTTTTCTCACTCCTACTAGTGAATGTAATGTAACACACACCCATACAATGCGAACCACCCCGTGATGTTTTTCTCACTCCTACTAGTGAATGTAATGTAACACACACCCATACAATGCGCACCACCCCGTGATGTTTTTCTCACTCCTACTAGTGAATGTAATGTAACACACACCCATACAATGCGCACCACCCCGTGATGTTTTTCTCACTCCTACTAGTGAATGTAGTGTAACACACACACATACAATGCGCACCACCCCGTGATGTTTTTCTCACTCCTACTAGTGAATGTAATGTAACACACACCCATACAATGCGCACCACCCCGTGATGTTTTTCTCACTCCTACTAGTGAATGTAATGTAACACACACCCATACAATGCGCACCACCCCGTGATGTTTTTCTCACTCCTACTAGTGAATGTAATGTGACACACACCCATAAAATGCGCACCACCCCGTGATGTTTTTCTCACTCCTACTAGTGAATGTAATGTAACACACACCCATACAATGCGCACCACCCCGTGATGTTTTTCTCACTCCTACTAGTGAATGTAGTGTAACACACACCCATACAATGCGCACCACCCCGTGATGTTTTTCTCACTCCTACTAGTGAATGTAATGTAACACACACCCATACAATGCGCACCACCCGGTGATGTTTTTCTCACTCCTACTAGTGAATGTAATGTAACACACACCCATACAATGCGAACCACCCCGTGATGTTTTTCTCACTCCTACTAGTGAATGTAATGTAACACACACCCATACAATGCGCACCACCCCGTGATGTTTTTCTCACTCCTACTAGTGAATGTAATGTAACACACACCCATACAATGCGCACCACCCTGTGATGTTTTTCTCACTCCTACTAGTGAATGTAGTGTAACACACACCCATACAATGCGCACCACCCCGTGATGTTTTTCTCACTCCTACTAGTGAATGTAATGTAACACACACCCATACAATGCGCACCACCCCGTGATGTTTTTCTCACTCCTACTAGTGAATGTAATGTAACACACACCCATACAATGCGCACCACCCCGTGATGTTTTTCTCACTCCTACTAGTGAATGTAATGTAACACACACCCATACAATGCGCACCACCCCGTGATGTTTTTCTCACTCCTACTAGTGAATGTAATGTAACACACACCCATACAATGCGAACCACCCCGTGATGTTTTTCTCACTCCTACTAGTGAATGTAATGTAACACACACCCATACAATGCGCACCACCCCGTGATGTTTTTCTCACTCCTACTAGTGAATGTAGTGTAACACACACCCATACAATGCGCACCACCCCGTGATGTTTTTCTCACTCCTACTAGTGAATGTAGTGTAACACACACCCATACAATGCGCACCACCCCGAGATGTTTTTCTCACTCCTACTAGTGAATGTAATGTAACACACACCCATACAATGCGCACCACCCCGTGATGTTTTTCTCACTCCTACTAGTGAACGTAATGTAACACACACCCATACAATGCGCACCACCCCGTGATGTTTTTCTCACTCCTACTAGTGAACGTAATGTAACACACACCCATACAATGCGCACCACCCCGTGATGTTTTTCTCACTCCTACTAGTGAACGTAATGTAACACACACCCATACAATGCGCACCACCCCGTGATGTTTTTCTCACTCCTACTAGTGAATGTAATGTAAAACACACCCATACAATGCGCACCACCCCGTGATGTTTTTCTCACTCCTACTAGTGAATGTAATGTAACACACACCCATACAATGCGCACCCCCCCGTGATGTTTTTCTCACTCCTACTAGTGAATGTAATGTAACACACACCCATACAATGCGCACCACCCCGTGATTTTTTTCTCACTCCTACTAGTGAATGTAATGTAACACACACCCATACAATGCGCACCACCCCGTGATGTTTTTCTCACTCCTACTAGTGAATGTAATATAACACACACCCATACAATGCGCACCACCCCGTGATGTTTTTCTCACTCCTACTAGTGAATATAATGTAAAACACACCCATACAATGCGCACCACCACGTGATGTTTTTCTCTCTCCTACTAGTGAATGTAATGTAACACACACCCATACAATGCGCACCACCACGTGATGTTTTTCTCAAACCTACTACTGAATGTAATGTAACACACACCCATACAATGCGCACCACCCCGTGATGTTTTTCTCACTCCTACTAGTGAATGTAATGTAACACACACCCATACAATGCGCACCAACCCGTGATGTTTTTCTCACTCCTACTAGTGAATGTAATGTAAAACACACCCATACAATGCGCACCACCCCGTGATGTTTTTCTCACTCCTACTAGTGAATATAATGTAAAACACACCCATACAATGCGCACCACCACGTGATGTTTTTCTCTCTCCTACTAGTGAATGTAATGTAACACACACCCATACAATGCGAACCACCCCGTGATGTTTTTCTCACTCCTACTAGTGAATGTAATGTAACACACACCCATACAATGCGCACCACCCCGTGATGTTTTTCTCACTCCTACTAGTGAATGTAATGTAACACACACCCATACAATGCGCACCACCCCGTGATGTTTTTCTCACTCCTACTAGTGAATGTAGTGTAACACACACCCATACAATGCGCACCACCCCGTGATGTTTTTCTCACTCCTACTAGTGAATGTAATGTAACACACACCCATACAATGCGCACCACCCCGTGATGTTTTTCTCACTCCTACTAGTGAATGTAATGTAACACACACCCATACAATGCGCACCACCCCGTGATGTTTTTCTCACTCCTACTAGTGAATGTAATGTAACACACACCCATACAATGCGCACCACCCCGTGATGTTTTTCTCACTCCTACTAGTGAATGTAATGTAACACACACCCATACAATGCGAACCACCCCGTGATGTTTTTCTCACTCCTACTAGTGAATGTAATGTAACACACACCCATACAATGCGCACCACCCCGTGATGTTTTTCTCACTCCTACTAGTGAATGTAGTGTAACACACACCCATACAATGCGCACCACCCCGTGATGTTTTTCTCACTCCTACTAGTGAATGTAGTGTAACACACACCCATACAATGCGCACCACCCCGTGATGTTTTTCTCACTCCTACTAGTGAATGTAATGTAACACACACCCATACAATGCGCACCACCCCGTGATGTTTTTCTCACTCCTACTAGTGAACGTAATGTAACACACACCCATACAATGCGCACCACCCCGTGATGTTTTTCTCACTCCTACTAGTGAACGTAATGTAACACACACCCATACAATGCGCACCACCCCGTGATGTTTTTCTCACTCCTACTAGTGAACGTAATGTAACACACACCCATACAATGCGCACCACCCCGTGATGTTTTTCTCACTCCTACTAGTGAATGTAATGTAAAACACACCCATACAATGCGCACCACCCCGTGATGTTTTTCTCACTCCTACTAGTGAATGTAATGTAACACACACCCATACAATGCGCACCCCCCCGTGATGTTTTTCTCACTCCTACTAGTGAATGTAATGTAACACACACCCATACAATGCGCACCACCCCGTGATTTTTTTCTCACTCCTACTAGTGAATGTAATGTAACACACACCCATACAATGCGCACCACCCCGTGATGTTTTTCTCACTCCTACTAGTGAATGTAATATAACACACACCCATACAATGCGCACCACCCCGTGATGTTTTTCTCACTCCTACTAGTGAATATAATGTAAAACACACCCATACAATGCGCACCACCACGTGATGTTTTTCTCTCTCCTACTAGTGAATGTAATGTAACACACACCCATACAATGCGCACCACCACGTGATGTTTTTCTCAAACCTACTACTGAATGTAATGTAACACACACCCATACAATGCGCACCACCCCGTGATGTTTTTCTCACTCCTACTAGTGAATGTAATGTAACACACACCCATACAATGCGCACCAACCCGTGATGTTTTTCTCACTCCTACTAGTGAATGTAATGTAACACACACCCATACAATGCGCACCACCCCGTGATGTTTTTCTCACTCCTACTAGTGAATGTAATGTAACACACACCCATACAATGCGCACCACCCCGTGATGTTTTTCTCACTCCTACTTGTGAATGTAATGTAACACACAACCATACAATGCGC
Source organism: Cavia porcellus (assembly GCF_034190915.1). Lineage (NCBI taxonomy): Eukaryota > Metazoa > Chordata > Mammalia > Rodentia > Caviidae > Cavia > Cavia porcellus. The sequence continues at coordinate 2,023,929 of NW_026947562.1, read as the reverse complement.
ACCACCCCGTGATGTTTTTCTCACTCCTACTAGTGAATGTAGTGTAACACACACCCATACAATGCGCACCACCCCGCGATGTTTTTCTCACTCCTACTAGTGAATGTAGTGTAACACACACCCATACAATGCGCACCACCCCGTGATGTTTTTCTCACTCCTACTAGTGAATGTAATGTAACACACACCCATACAATGCGCACCACCCCGTGATGTTTTTCTCACTCCTACTAGTGAATGTAATGTAACACACACCCATACAATGCGCACCACCCCGTGATGTTTTTCTCACTACTACTAGTGAATGTAATGTAACACACACCCATACAATGCGCACCACCCCGTGATGTTTTTCTCAGTCCTACTAGTGAATGTAATGTAACACACACACATACAATGCGCACCAACCCGTGATGTTTTTCTCACTCCTACTAGTGAATGTAATGTAACACACACCCATACAATGCGCACCACCCCGTGATGTTTTTCTCACTCCTACTAGTGAATGTAATGTAACACACACCCATACAATGCGCACCACCCCGTGATGTTTTTCTCACTCCTACTTGTGAATGTAAGGTAACACACACCCATACAATGCGCACCACCCCGTGATGTTTTTCTCACTCCTACTAGTGAATGTAATGTAACACACACCCATACAATGCGCACCACCCCGTGATGTTTTTCTCACTCCTACTAGTGAATGTAATGTAACACACACCCATACAATGCGCACCACCCCGTGATGTTTTTCTCAGTCCTACTAGTGAATGTAATGTAACACACACCCATACAATGCGCACCACCCCGTGATGTATTTCTCACTCCTACTAGTGAATGTAATGTAACAAACACCCATACAATGCGCACCACCCGGTGATGTTTTTCTCACTCCTACTAGTGAATGTAATGTAACACACACCCATACAATGCGCACCACCCCGTGATGTTTTTCTCACTCCTGCTAGTGAATGTAATGTAACACACAACCATACAATGCGCACCACCCCGTGATATTTTTCAGAAACCTATCCTACATTGTCACTGCATTTTCCCTGACCTCCCCATGCTGACCACCCCGCGGTGCTTTTCTCCATCCTACATTGCCACTCACTGCCTATCCTAATTCCGACCCTCCGATTCACACGACCCCGTGATGTTTTTCTCACTCCTACTAGTGAATGTAATGTAACACACACCCATACAATGCGCACCACCCCGTGATGTTTTTCTCACACCTACTAGTGAATGTAATGTAACACACACCCATACAATGCGCACCACCACGTGATGTTTTTCTCACTCCTACTAGTGAATGTAATGTAACACACACCCATACAATGCGCACCACCCTGGGATGTTTTTCTCACTCCTACTAGTGAATGTAATGTAACACACACCCATACAATGCGCACCACCCCGTGATGTTTTTCTCACTCCTACTAGTGAATGTAATGTAACACACACCCATACAATGCGCACCACCCCGTGATGTTTTTCTCACTCCTACTAGTGAACGTAATGTAACACACACCCATACAATGCGCACCACCCCGTGATGCTTTTCTCACTCCTACTAGTGAATGTAATGTAACACACACCCATACAATTCGCACCACCCCGGGATGTTTTTCTCACTCCTACTAGTGAATGTAATGTAACACACACCCATACAATGCGCACCACCCCGTGATGTTTTTCTCACTCCTACTAGTGAACGTAATGTAACACACACCCATACAATGCGCACCACCCCGTGATGTTTTTCTCACTCCTACTAGTGAACGTAATGTAACACACACCCATACAATGCGCACCACCCCGTGATGTTTTTCTCACTCCTACTAGTGAATGTAATGTAACACACACCCATACAATGCGCACCACCCCGTGATGTTTTTCTCACTCCTACTAGTGAATGTAATGTAACACACACCCATACAATGCGCACCACCCCGTGATGTTTTTTTCACTCGTACTAGTGAATGTAATGTAACACACACCCATACAATGCGCACCACCCCGTGATGTTTTTCTCACTCCTACTAGTGAATGTAATATAACACACACCCATACAATGCGCACCACCCCGTGATGTTTTTCTCACTCCTACTAGTGAATGTAATGTAACACACACCCATACAATGCGCACCACCGCGTGATGTTTTTCTCACTCCTACTAGTGAATGTAATGTAACACACAACCATACAATGTGCACCACCACGTGATGTTTTTCTCAAACCTACTAGTGAATGTAATGTAACACACACCCATACAATGCGCACCACCCCGTGATGTTTTTCTCAAACCTACTAGTGAATGTAATGTAACACACACCCATACAATGCGCACCACCCCGTGATGTTTTTCTCACTCCTACTGGTGAATGTAATGTAACACACACCCATACAATGCGCACCAACCCGTGATGTTTTTCTCACTCCTACTAGTGAATGTAATGTAACACACACCCATACAATGCGCACCACCCCGTGATGTTTTTCTCACTCCTACTAGTGAATGTAATGTAACACACACCCATACAATGCGCACCACCCCGTGATGTTTTTCTCACTCCTACTTGTGAATGTAATGTAACACACACCCATACAATGCGCACCACCCCGTGATGTTTTTCTCACTCCTACTAGTGAATGTAATGTAACACACACCCATACAATGCGCACCACCCCGCGATGTTTTTCTCACTCCTACTAGTGAATGTAGTGTAACACACACCCATACAATGCGCACCACCCCGTGATGTTTTTCTCACTCCTACTAGTGAATGTAATGTAACACACACCCATACAATGCGCACCACCCCGTGATGTTTTTCTCACTCCTACTAGTGAATGTAATGTAACACACACCCATACAATGCGCACCACCCGGTGATGTTTTTCTCACTCCTACTAGTGAATGTAATGTAACACACACCCATACAATGCGAACCACCCCGTGATGTTTTTCTCACTCCTACTAGTGAATGTAATGTAACACACACCCATACAATGCGCACCACCCCGTGATGTTTTTCTCACTCCTACTAGTGAATGTAATGTAACACACACCCATACAGTGCGCACCACCCCGTGATGTTTTTCTCACTCCTACTAGTGAACGTAATGTAACACACACCCATACAATGCGCACCACCCCGTGATGTTTTTCTCACTCCTACTAGTGAATGTAATGTAACACACACCCATACAATGCGCACCACCCCGTGATGTTTTTCTCACTCCTACTAGTGAATGTAATGTAAAACACACCCATACAATGCGCACCACCCCGTGATGTTTTTCTCACTCCTACTAGTGAATGTAATGTAACACACACCCATACAATGCGCACCCCCCCGTGATGTTTTTCTCACTCCTACTAGTGAATGTAATGTAACACACACCCATACAATGCGCACCACCCCGTGATTTTTTTCTCACTCCTACTAGTGAATGTAATGTAACAAACACCCATACAATGCGCACCACCCCGTGATGTTTTTCTCACTCCTACTAGTGAATGTAATGTAACACACACCCATACAATGCGCACCACCCCGTGATGTTTTTTTCACTCCTACTAGTGAATGTAATGTAACACACACCCATACAATGCGCACCACCCCGTGATGTTTTTCTCACTCCTACTGGTGAATGTAATATAACACACACCCATACAATGCGCATCACCCCGTGATGTTTTTCTCACTCCTACTAGTGAATGTAATGTAACACACACCCATACAATGCGCACCACCGCGTGATGTTTTTCTCTCTCCTACTAGTGAATGTAATGTAACACACACCCATACAATGCGCACCACCACGTGATGTTTTTCTCAAACCTACTACTGAATGTAATGTAACACACACCCATACAATGCGCACCTCCCCGTGATGTTTTTCTCACTCCTACTAGTGAATGTAATGTAACACACACCCATACAATGCGCACCACCCCGTGATGTTTTTCTCACTCCTACTAGTGAATGTAATGTAACACACACCCATACAATGCGCACCACCCCGTGATGTTTTTCTCACTCCTACTAGTGAATGTAATGTAACACACACCCATACAATGCGCACCACCCCGTGATGTTTTTCTCAAACCTACTAGTGAATGTAATGTAACACACACCCATACAATGCGCACCAACCCGTGATGTTTTTCTCACTCCTACTAGTGAATGTAGTGTAATACACACCCATACAATGCGCACCACCCCGTGATGTTTTTCTCACTCCTACTAGTGAACGTAATGTAACACACACCCATACAATGCGCACCACCCCGTGATGTTTTTCTCACTCCTACTAGTGAACGTAATGTAACACACACCCATACAATGCGCACCACCCCGTGATGTTTTTCTCACTCCTACTAGTGAACGTAATGTAACACACACCCATACAATGCGCACCACCCCGTGATGTTTTTCTCACTCCTACTAGTGAATGTAATGTAACACACACCCATACAATGCGCACCACCCCGTGATGTTTTTCTCACTCCTACTAGTGAATGTAATGTAACACACACCCATACAATGCGCACCACCCCGTGATGTTTTTCTCACTCCTACTAGTGAATGTAATGTATAACACACCCATACAATGCGCACCACCCCGTGATGTTTTTCTCACTCCTACTAGTGAATGTAGTGTAATACACACCCATACAATGCGCACCACCCCGTGATGTTTTTCTCACTCCTACTAGTGAACGTAATGTAACACACACCCATACAATGCGCACCACCCCGTGATGTTTTTCTCACTCCTACTAGTGAACGTAATGTAACACACACCCATACAATGCGCACCACCCCGTGATGTTTTTCTCACTCCTACTAGTGAACGTAATGTAACACACACCCATACAATGCGCACCACCCCGTGATGTTTTTCTCACTCCTACTAGTGAATGTAATGTAAAACACACCCATACAATGCGCACCACCCCGTGATGTTTTTCTCACTCCTACTAGTGAATGTAATGTAACACACACCCATACAATGCGCACCCCCCCGTGATGTTTTTCTCACTCCTACTAGTGAATGTAATGTAACACACACCCATACAATGCGCACCACCCCGTGATGTTTTTTTCACTCCTACTAGTGAATGTAATGTAACACACACCCATACAATGCGCACCACCCCGTGATGTTTTTCTCACTCCTACTAGTGAATGTAATGTAACAAACACCCATACAATGCGCACCACCCGGTGATGTTTTTCTCACTCCTACTAGTGAATGTAATGTAACACACACCCATACAATGCGCACCACCCCGTGATGTTTTTCTCACTCCTGCTAGTGAATGTAATGTAACACACACCCATACAATGCGCACCACCCCGTGATATTTTTCAGGAACCTATCCTACATTGCCACTGCATTTTCCCTGACCTCCCCATGCTGACCACCCCGCGGTGCTTTTCTCCATCCTACATTGCCACTCACTGCCTATCCTAATTCCGATCCTCCGATTCACACGACCCCGTGATGTTTTTCTCACTCCTACTAGTGAATGTAATGTAACACACACCCATACAATGCGCACCACCCCGTGATGATTTTCTCACTCCTACTAGTGAATGTAATGTAACACACACCCATACAATGCGCACCACCACGTGATGGTTTTCTCACTCCTACTAGTGAATGTAATGTAACACACACCCATACAATGCGCACCACCCCGGGATGTTTTTCTCACTCCTACTAGTGAATGTAATGTAACACACACCCATACAATGCGCACCACCCCGTGATGTTTTTCTCACTCCTACTAGTGAATGTAATGTAACACACACCCATACAATGCGCACCACCCCGTGATGTTTTTCTCACTCCTACTAGTGAACGTAATGTAACACACACCCATACAATGCGCACCACCCCGTGATGTTTTTCTCACTCCTACTAGTGAATGTAATGTAACACACACCCATACAATGCGCACCACCCCGGGATGTTTTTCTCACTCCTACTAGTGAATGTAATGTAACACACACCCATACAATGCGCACCACCCCGTGATGTTTTTCTCACTCCTACTAGTGAATGTAATGTAACACACACCCATACAATGCGCACCACCCCGTGATGTTTTTCTCACTCCTACTAGTGAACGTAATGTAACACACACCCATACAATGCGCACCACCCCGTGATCTTTTTCTCACTCCTACTAGTGAATGTAATGTAACACACACCCATACAATGCACACCACCCCGTGATGTTTTTCTCACTCCTACTAGTGAATGTAATGTAACACACACCCATACAATGCGCACCCCCCCGTGATGTTTCTCTCACTCCTACTAGTGAATGTAATGTAACACACACCCATACAATGCGCACCACCCCGTGATTTTTTTCTCACTCCTACTAGTGAATGTAATGTAACACACACCCATACAATGCGCACCACCCCGTGACGTTTTTCTCACTCCTACTAGTGAATGTAATGTAACACACACCCATACAATGCGCACCACCCCGTGATGTTTTTCTCACTCCTACTAGTGAATGTAATGTAACACACACCCATACAATGCGCACCACCCCGTGATGTTTTTTTCACTCGTACTAGTGAATGTAATGTAACACACACCCATACAATGCGCACCACCCCGTGATGTTTTTCTCACTCCTACTAGTGAATGTAATATAACACACACCCATACAATGCGCACCACCCCGTGATGTTTTTCTCACTCCTACTAGTGAATGTAATGTAACACACACCCATACAATGCGCACCACCCCGTGATGTTTTTCTCACTCCTACTAGTGAATGTAATGTAACACACACCCATACAATGCGCACCACCACGTGATGTTTTTCTCAAACCTACTAGTGAATGTAATGTAACACACACCCATACAATGCGCACCACCCCGTGATGTTTTTCTCACTCCTACTAGTGAATGTAATGTAACACACACCCATACAATGCGCACCAACCCGTGATGTTTTTCTCACTCCTACTAGTGAATGTAATGTAACACACACCCATACAATGCGCACCACCCCGTGATGTTTTTCTCACTCCTACTAGTGAATGTAATGTAACACACACCCATACAATGCGCACCACCCCGTGATGTTTTTCTCACTCCTACTTGTGAATGTAATGTAACACACACCCATACAATGCGCACCACCCCGTGATGTTTTTCTCACTCCTACAAGTGAATGTAATGTAACACACACCCATACAATGCGCACCACCCCGCGATGTTTTTCTCACCCCTACTAGTGAATGTAGTGTAACACACACCCATACAATGCGCACCACCCCGTGATGTTTTTCTCACTCCTACTAGTGAATGTAATGTAACACACACCCATACAATGCGCACCACCCCGTGATGTTTTTCTCACTCCTACTAGTGAATGTAATGTAACACACACCCATACAATGCGCACCAACCCGTGATGTTTTTCTCACTCCTACTAGTGAATGTAATGTAACACACACCCATACAATGCGCACCACCCCGTGATGTTTTTCTCACTCCTACTAGTGAATGTAATGTAACACACACCCATACAATGCGCACCACCCCGTGATGTTTTTCTCACTCCTACTTGTGAATGTAATGTAACACACACCCATACAATGCGCACCACCCCGTGATGTTTTTCTCACTCCTACAAGTGAATGTAATGTAACACACACCCATACAATGCGCACCACCCCGCGATGTTTTTCTCACCCCTACTAGTGAATGTAGTGTAACACACACCCATACAATGCGCACCACCCCGTGATGTTTTTCTCACTCCTACTAGTGAATGTAATGTAACACACACCCATACAATGCGCACCACCCCGTGATGTTTTTCTCACTCCTACTAGTGAATGTAATGTAACACACACCCATACAATGCGCACCACCCCGTGATGTTTTTTTCACTCCTACTAGTGAATGTAATGTAACACACACCCATACAATGCGCACCACCCCGTGATGTTTTTCTCACTCCTACTAGTGAATGTAGTGTAACACACACCCATACAATGCGCACCACCCCGTGATGTTTTTCTCAAACCTACTAGTGAATGTAATGTAACACACACCCATACAATGCGCACCACCCCGTGATGTTTTTCTCACTCCTACTAGTGAATGTAGTGTAACACACACCCATACAATGCGCACCACCCCGTGATGTTTTTCTCACTCCTACTAGTGAATGTAATGTAACACACACCCATACAATGCGCACCACCCCGTGATGTTTTTCTCACTCCTACTAGTGAACGTAATGTAACACACACCCATACAATGCGCACCACCCCGTGATGTTTTTCTCACTCCTACTAGTGAACGTAATGTAACACACACCCATACAATGCGCACCACCCCGTGATGTTTTTCTCACTCCTACTAGTGAATGTAATGTAACACACACCCATACAATGCGCACCACCCCGTGATGTTTTTCTCACTCCTACTAGTGAATGTAATGTAAAACACACCCATACAATGCGCACCACCCCGTGATGTTTTTCTCACTCCTAGTAGTGAATGTAATGTAACACACACCCATACAATGCGCACCCCCCGTGATGTTTTTCTCACTCCTACTAGTGAATGTAATGTAACACACACCCATACAATGCGCACCACCCCGTGATGTTTTTCTCACTCCTACTAGTGAATGTAATGTAACACACACCCATACAATGCGCACCCCCCCGTGATGTTTTTCTCACTCCTACTAGTGAATGTAATGTAACACACACCCATACAATGCGCACCACCCCGTGATTTTTTTCTCATACTACTAGTGAATGTAATGTAACACACACCCATACAATGCGCACCACCCCGTGATGTTTTTCTCACTCCTACTAGTGAATGTAATGTAACACACACCCATACAATGCGCACCACCCCGTGATGTTTTTTTCACTCCTACTAGTGAATGTAATGTAACACACACCCATACAATGCGCACCACCCCTGATGTTTTTCTCACTCCTACTAGTGAATGTAATATAACACATACCCATACAATGCGCACCACCCCGTGATGTTTTTCTCACTCCTACTAGTGAATGTAATGTAACACACACCCATACAATGCGCACCACCCCGTGATTTTTTTCTCACTCCTACTAGTGAATGTAATGTAACACACACCCATACAATGCGCACCACCCCGCGATGTTTTTCTCACTCCTACTAGTGAATGTAGTGTAACACACACCCATACAATGCGCACCACCCCGTGATGTTTTTCTCACTCCTACTAGTGAATGTAATGTAACACACACCCATACAATGCGCACCACCCCGTGATGTTTTTCTCACTCCTACTAGTGAATGTAATGTAACACTCACCCATACAATGCGCACCACCCCGTGATGTTTTTCTCACTCCTACTAGTGAATGTAATGTAACACACACCCATACAATGCGCACCACCCCGTGATGTTTTTCTCACTCCTACTAGTGAATGTAATGTAACACACACCCATACAATGCGCACCACCCCGTGATGTATTTCTCACTCCTACTAGTGAATGTAATGTAACAAACACCCATACAATGCGCACCACCCGGTGATGTTTTTCTCACTCCTACTAGTGAATGTAATGTAACACACACCCATACAATGCGCACCACCCCGTGATGTTTTTCTCACTCCTGCTAGTGAATGTAATGTAACACACACCCATACAATGCGCACCACCCCGTGATATTTTTCAGGAACCTATCCTACATTGCCACTGCATTTTCCCTGACCTCCCCATGCTGACCACCCCGCGGTGCTTTTCTCCATCCTACATTGCCACTCACTGCCTATCCTAATTCCGATCCTCCAATTCACACGACCCCGTGATGTTTTTCTCACTCCTACTAGTGAATGTAATGTAACACACACCCATACAATGCGCACCACCCCGTGATGATTTTCTCACTCCTACTAGTGAATGTAATGTAACACACACCCATACAATGCGCACCACCACGTGATGTTTTTCTCACTCCTACTAGTGAATGTAATGTAACACACACCCATACAATGCGCACCACCCCGGGATGTTTTTCTCACTCCTACTAGTGAATGTAATGTAACACACACCCATACAATGCGCACCACCCCGTGATGTTTTTCTCACTCCTACTAGTGAATGTAATGTAACACACACCCATACAATGCGCACCACCCCGTGATGTTTTTCTCACTCCTACTAGTGAACGTAATGTAACACACACCCATACAATGCGCACCACCCCGTGATGTTTTTCTCACTCCTACTAGTGAATGTAATGTAACACACACCCATACAATGCGCACCACCCCGTGATGTTTTTCTCACTCCTACTAGTGAATGTAATGTAACACACACCCATACAATGCGCACCACCCCGTGATGTTTTTCTCACTCCTACTAGTGAATGTAATGTAACACACACCCATACAATGCGCACCACCCCGTGATGTTTTTCTCACTCCTACTAGTGAACGTAATGTAACACACACCCATACAATGCGCACCACCCCGTGATCTTTTTCTCACTCCTACTAGTGAATGTAATGTAACACACACCCATACAATGCACACCACCCCGTGATGTTTTTCTCACTCCTACTAGTGAATGTAATGTAACACACACCCATACAATGCGCACCCCCCCGTGATGTTTTTCTCACTCCTACTAGTGAATGTAATGTAACACACACCCATACAATGCGCACCACCCCGTGATTTTTTTCTCACTCCTACTAGTGAATGTAATGTAACACACACCCATACAATGCGCACCACCCCGTGACGTTTTTCTCACTCCTACTAGTGAATGTAATGTAACACACACCCATACAATGCGCACCACCCCGTGATGTTTTTCTCACTCCTACTAGTGAATGTAATGTAACACACACCCATACAATGCGCACCACCCCGTGATGTTTTTTTCACTCGTACTAGTGAATGTAATGTAACACACACCCATACAATGCGCACCACCCCGTGATGTTTTTCTCACTCCTACTAGTGAATGTAATATAACACACACCCATACAATGCGCACTACCCCGTGATGTTTTTCTCACTCCTACTAGTGAATGTAATGTAACACACACCCATACAATGCGCACCACCGCGTGATGTTTTTCTCACTCCTACTAGTGAATGTGATGTAACACACACCCATACAATGCGCACCACCACGTGATGTTTTTCTCAAACCTACTAGTGAATGTAATGTAACACACACCCATACAATGCGCACCACCCCGTGATGTTTTTCTCACTCCTACTAGTGAATGTAATGTAACACACACCCACACAATGCGCACCAACCCGTGATGTTTTTCTCACTCCTACTAGTGAATGTAATATAACACACACCCATACAATGCGCACCACCCCGTGATGTTTTTCTCACTCCTACTAGTGAATGTAATGTAACACACACCCATACAATGCGCACCACCCCGTGATGTTTTTTTCACTCCTACTAGTGAATGTAATGTAACACACACCCATACAATGCGCACCACCCCGTGATGTTTTTCTCACTCCTACTAGTGAATGTAATATAACACACACCCATACAATGCGCACCACCCCGTGATGTTTTTCTCACTCCTACTAGTGAATGTAATGTAACACACACCCATACAATTCGCACCACCGCGTGATGTTTTTCTCTCTCCTACTAGTGAATGTAATGTATCACACACCCATACAATGCGCACCACCACGTGATGTTTTTCTCAAACCTACTACTGAATGTAATGTAACACACACCCATACAATGCGCACCACCCCGTGATGTTTTTCTCACTCCTACTAGTGAATGTAATGTAACACACACCCATACAATGCGCACCACCCCGTGATGTTTTTCTCACTCCTACTAGTGAATGTAATGTAACACACACCCATACAATGCGCACCACCCCGTGATGTTTTTCTCACTCCTACTAGTGAATGTAATGTAACACACACCCATACAATGCGCACCACCCCGTGATGTTTTTCTCAAACCTACTAGTGAATGTAATGTAACACACACCCATACAATGCGCACCACCCCGTGATGTTTTTCTCACTCCTACTAGTGAATGTAGTGTAACACACACCCATACAATGCGCACCACCCCGTGATGTTTTTCTCACTCCTACTAGTGAATGTAATGTAACACACACCCATACAATGCGCACCACCCCGTGATGTTTTTCTCACTCCTACTAGTGAACGTAATGTAACACACACCCATACAATGCGCACCACCCCGTGATGTTTTTCTCACTCCTACTAGTGAACGTAATGTAACTCACACCCATACAATGCGCACCACCCCGTGATGTTTTTCTCACTCCTACTAGTGAATGTAATGTAACACACACCCATACAATGCGCACCACCCCGTGATGTTTTTCTCACTCCTACTAGTGAATGTAATGTAAAACACACCCATACAATGCGCACCACCCCGTGATGTTTTTCTCACTCCTACTAGTGAATGTAATGTAACACACACCCATACAATGCGCACCCCCCGTGATGTTTTTCTCACTCCTACTAGTGAATGTAATGTAACACACACCCATACAATGCGCACCACCCCGTGATGTTTTTCTCACTCCTACTAGTGAATGTAATGTAACACACACCCATACAATGCGCACCCCCCCGTGATGTTTTTCTCACTCCTACTAGTGAATGTAATGTAACACACACCCATACAATGCGCACCACCCCGTGATTTTTTTCTCATACTACTAGTGAATGTAATGTAACACACACCCATACAATGCGCACCACCCCGTGATGTTTTTCTCACTCCTACTAGTGAATGTAATGTAACACACACCCATACAATGCGCACCACCCCGTGATGTTTTTTTCACTCCTACTAGTGAATGTAATGTAACACACACCCATACAATGCGCACCACCCCTGATGTTTTTCTCACTCCTACTAGTGAATGTAATATAACACATACCCATACAATGCGCACCACCCCGTGATGTTTTTCTCACTCCTACTAGTGAATGTAATGTAACACACACCCATACAATGCGCACCACCCCGTGATTTTTTTCTCACTCCTACTAGTGAATGTAATGTAACACACACCCATACAATGCGCACCACCCCGCGATGTTTTTCTCACTCCTACTAGTGAATGTAGTGTAACACACACCCATACAATGCGCACCACCCCGTGATGTTTTTCTCACTCCTACTAGTGAATGTAATGTAACACACACCCATACAATGCGCACCACCCCGTGATGTTTTTCTCACTCCTACTAGTGAATGTAATGTAACACTCACCCATACAATGCGCACCACCCCGTGATGTTTTTCTCACTCCTACTAGTGAATGTAATGTAACACACACCCATACAATGCGCACCACCCCGTGATGTTTTTCTCACTCCTACTAGTGAATGTAATGTAACACACACCCATACAATGCGCACCACCCCGTGATGTATTTCTCACTCCTACTAGTGAATGTAATGTAACAAACACCCATACAATGCGCACCACCCGGTGATGTTTTTCTCACTCCTACTAGTGAATGTAATGTAACACACACCCATACAATGCGCACCACCCCGTGATGTTTTTCTCACTCCTGCTAGTGAATGTAATGTAACACACACCCATACAATGCGCACCACCCCGTGATATTTTTCAGGAACCTATCCTACATTGCCACTGCATTTTCCCTGACCTCCCCATGCTGACCACCCCGCGGTGCTTTTCTCCATCCTACATTGCCACTCACTGCCTATCCTAATTCCGATCCTCCAATTCACACGACCCCGTGATGTTTTTCTCACTCCTACTAGTGAATGTAATGTAACACACACCCATACAATGCGCACCACCCCGTGATGATTTTCTCACTCCTACTAGTGAATGTAATGTAACACACACCCATACAATGCGCACCACCACGTGATGTTTTTCTCACTCCTACTAGTGAATGTAATGTAACACACACCCATACAATGCGCACCACCCCGGGATGTTTTTCTCACTCCTACTAGTGAACGTAATGTAACACACACCCATACAATGCGCACCACCCCGTGATGTTTTTCTCACTCCTACTAGTGAACGTAATGTAACACACACCCATACAATGCGCACCACCCCGTGATCTTTTTCTCACTCCTACTAGTGAATGTAATGTAACACACACCCATACAATGCACACCACCCCGTGATGTTTTTCTCACTCCTACTAGTGAATGTAATGTAACACACACCCATACAATGCGCACCCCCCCGTGATGTTTTTCTCACTCCTACTAGTGAATGTAATGTAACACACACCCATACAATGCGCACCACCCCGTGATTTTTTTCTCACTCCTACTAGTGAATGTAATGTAACACACACCCATACAATGCGCACCACCCCGTGACGTTTTTCTCACTCCTACTAGTGAATGTAATGTAACACACACCCATACAATGCGCACCACCCCGTGATGTTTTTCTCACTCCTACTAGTGAATGTAATGTAACACACACCCATACAATGCGCACCACCCCGTGATGTTTTTTTCACTCGTACTAGTGAATGTAATGTAACACACACCCATACAATGCGCACCACCCCGTGATGTTTTTCTCACTCCTACTAGTGAATGTAATATAACACACACCCATACAATGCGCACTACCCCGTGATGTTTTTCTCACTCCTACTAGTGAATGTAATGTAACACACACCCATACAATGCGCACCACCGCGTGATGTTTTTCTCACTCCTACTAGTGAATGTGATGTAACACACACCCATACAATGCGCACCACCACGTGATGTTTTTCTCAAACCTACTAGTGAATGTAATGTAACACACACCCATACAATGCGCACCACCCCGTGATGTTTTTCTCACTCCTACTAGTGAATGTAATGTAACACACACCCACACAATGCGCACCAACCCGTGATGTTTTTCTCACTCCTACTAGTGAATGTAATATAACACACACCCATACAATGCGCACCACCCCGTGATGTTTTTCTCACTCCTACTAGTGAATGTAATGTAACACACACCCATACAATGCGCACCACCCCGTGATGTTTTTCTCACTCCTACTTGTGAATGTAATGTAACACACACCCATACAATGCGCACCACCCCGTGATGTTTTTCTCACTCCTACTAGTGAATGTAATGTAACACACACCCATACAATGCGCACCACCCCGCGATGTTTTTCTCACTCCTACTAGTGAATGTAGTGTAACACACACCCATACAATGCGCACCACCCCGTGATGTTTTTCTCACTCCTACTAGTGAATGTAATGTAACACACACCCATACAATGCGCACCACCCCGTGATGTTTTTCTCACTCCTACTAGTGAATGTAATGTAACACACACCCATACAATGCGCACCACCCCGTGATGTTTTTCTCACTCCTACTAGTGAATGTAATGTAACACACACCCATACAATGCGCACCACCCCGTGATGTTTTTCTCACTCCTACTAGTGAATGTAATGTAACACACACCCATACAATGCGCACCACCCCGTGATGTTTTTCTCACTCCTACTAGTGAATGTAATGTAACACACACCCATACAATGCGCACCACCCCGTGATGTTTTTCTCACTCCTACTAGTGAATGTAATGTAACAAACACCCATACAATGCGCACCACCCGGTGATGTTTTTCTCACTCCTACTAGTGAATGTAATGTAACACACACCCATACAATGCGCACCACCCCGTGATGTTTTTCTCACTCCTGCTAGTGAATGTAATGTAACACACACCCATACAATGCGCACCACCCCGTGATATTTTTCAGAAACCTATCCTACATTGCCACTGCATTTTCCCTGACCTCCCCATGCTGACCACCCCGCGGTGCTTTTCTCCATCCTACATTGCCACTCACTGCCTATCCTAATTCCGACCCTCCGATTCACACGACCCCGTGATGTTTTTCTCACTCCTACTAGTGAATGTAATGTAACAAACACCCATACAATGCGCACCACCCGGTGATGTTTTTCTCACTCCTACTAGTGAATGTAATGTAACACACACCCATACAATGCGCACCACCGCGTGATGTTTTTCTCACTCCTACTAGTGAATGTAATGTAACACACAACCATACAATGCGCACCACCACGTGATGTTTTTCTCACTCCTACTAGTGAATGTAATGTAACACACACCCATACAATGCGCACCACCCCGGGATGTTTTTCTCACTCCTACTAGTGAATGTAATGTAACACACACCCATACAATGCGCACCACCCCGTGATGTTTTTCTCACTCCTACTAGTGAATGTAATGTAACACACACCCATACAATGCGCACCACCCCGTGATGTTTTTCTCACTCCTACTAGTGAATGTAATGTAACACACACCCATACAATGCGCACCACCCCGTGATGTTTTTCTCACTCCTACTAGTGAATGTAATGTAACACACACCCATACAATGCGCACCACCCCGTGATGTTTTTCTCACCCTTCTAGTGAATGTAATGTAACACACAACCATGAAATGCGCACCACCCCGTGATGTTTTTCTCACTCCTACTAGTGAATGTAATGTAACACACACCCATACAATGCGCACCACCCCGTGATGTTTTTCTCACTCCTACTAGTGAATGTAATGTAACACACACCCATACAATGCGCACCACCCCGTGATGTTTTTCTCACTCCTACTAGTGAATCTAATGTAACACACACCCATACAATGCGCACCACCCCGTGATGTTTTTCTCACTCCTACTAGTGAATGTAATGTAACACACACCCATACAATGCGCACCACCGCGTGATGTTTTTCTCACTCCTACTAGTGAATGTAATGTAACACACACCCATACAATGCGCACCACCACGTGATGTTTTTCTCACTCCTACTAGTGAATGTAATGTAACACACACCCATACAATGCGCACCACCACGTGATGTTTTTCTCACTCCTACTAGTGAATGTAATGTAACACACACCCATACAATGCGCACCACCCCGTGATGTTTTTCTCACTCCTACTAGTGAATGTAATGTAACACACACCCATACAATGCGCACCACCCCGTGATGTTTTTCTCACTCCTACTAGTGAATGTAATGTAACACACACCCATACAATGCGCACCACCCCGTGATGTTTTTCTCACTCCTACTAGTGATGGTAATGTAACACACACCCATACAATGCGCACCACCCCGTGATGTTTTTCTCACTCCTACTAGTGAATGTAATGTAACAAACACCCATACAATGCGCACCACCCGGTGATGTTTTTCTCACTCCTACTAGTGAATGTAATGTAACACACACCCATACAATGCGCACCACCCCGTGATGTTTTTCTCACTCCTGCTAGTGAATGTAATGTAACACACACCCATACAATGCGCACCACCCCGTGATGTTTTTCTCACTCCTACTAGTGAATGTAATGTTACAGACACCCATACAATGCGCACCACCCCGTGATGTTTTTCTCCCTCCTACGAGTGAATCTAATGTAACACACACCCATACAATGCGCACCACCACGTGATGTTTTTCTCACACCTACCCGTGAATCTAATGTAACACACACCCATACAATGCGCACCACCCTCTGATGTTTTTCTCACTCCTACTAGTGAATGTAATGTAACACACACCCATACAATGCGCACCACCCCGTGATGTTTTTCTCACTCCTACTAGTGAATGTAATGTAACACACACCCATACAATGCGCACCACCCCGTGATGTTTTTCTCACTCCTACTAGTGAATGCAATGTAACACACACCCATACAATGCGCACCACCCGGTGATGTTTTTCTCACTCCTACTAGTGAATGTAATGTAACACACACCCATACAATGCGCACCACCCCGTGATGTTTTTCTCACCCTTCTAGTGAATGTAATGTAAGACACACTCATGAAATGCGCACCACCCCGTAATGTTTTTCTCACTCCTACTGGTGAATGTAATGTAACACACACCCATACAATGCGCACCACCCCGTGATGTTTTTCTCACTCCTACTAGTGAATGTAATGTAACACACACCCATACAATGCGCACCAACTCGTGATGTTTTTCTCACTCCTACTAGTGAATGTAATGTAACACACACCCATACAATGCGGACCACCCCGTGATGTTTTTCTCACTCCTACTAGTGAATGTAATGTAACACACACCCATACAATGCGCACCACCCCGTGATGTTTTTCTCACTCCTACTAGTGAATGCAATGTAACACACACCCATACAATGCGCACCACCCCGTGATGTTTTTCTCACCCTTCTAGTGAATGTAATGTAACACACACCCATGAAATGCGCACCACCCCGTGATGTTTTTCTCACTCCTACTAGTGAATGTAATGTAACACACACCTATACAATGCGCACCACCCCGTGATATTTTTCAGAAACCTATCCTACATTGCCACTGCATTTTCCCTGACCTCCCCATGCTGACGACCCCGCGGTGCTTTTCTCCATCCTACATTGCCACTCACTGCCTATCCTAATTCCGACCCTACGATTCACACGACCCCGTGATGTTTTTCTCACTCCTACTAGTGAATGTAATGTAACACACACCCATACAATGCGCACCACCCCGTGATGTTTTTCTCACTCCTACTAGTGAATGTAATGTAACACACACCCATACAATGCGCACCACCCCGTGATGTTTTTCTCACTCCTACTAGTGAATGCAATGTAACACACACCCATACAATGCACACCACCCGGTGATGTTTTTCTCACTCCTACTAGTGAATGTAATGTAACACACACCCATACAATGCGCACCACCCCGTGATGTTTTTCTCACCCTTCTAGTGAATGTAATGTAAGACACACCCATGAAATGCGCACCACCCCGTAATGTTTTTCTCACTCCTACTAGTGAATGTAATGTAACACACACCCATACAATGCGCACCACCCCGTGATGTTTTTCTCACTCCTACTAGTGAATGTAATGTAACACACACCCATACAATGCGCACCAACTCGTGATGTTTTTCTCACTCCTACTAGTGAATGTAATGTAACACACACCCATACAATGCGCACCACCCCGTGATGTTTTTCTCACTCCTACTAGTGAATGTAATGTAACACACACCCATACAATGCGCACCACCCCATGATGTTTTTCTCACTCCTACTAGTGAATGTAATGTAACACACACCCATACAATGCGCACCACCCCGTGATGTTTTTCTCACTCCTACTAGTGAATGTAATGTAACACACACCCATACAATGCGCACCACCCCGTGATGTTTTTCTCACTCCTACTAGTGAATGTAATGTAACACACACCCATACAATGCGCACCACCCCGTGATGTTTTTCTCACTCCTACTAGTGAATCTGATGTAACACACACCCATACAATGCGCACCACCCCGGGATGTTTTTCTCACTCCTACTAGTGAATGTAATGTAACACACACCCATACAATGCGCAGCACCCCGTGATTTTTTTCTCACTCCTACTAGTGAATGTAATGTAACACATACCCATACAATGCGCACCACCCCGTGATGTTTTTCTCACTCCTAGTAGTGAATGTAATGTAACAAACACCCATACAATGCGCACCACCCCGTGATGTTTTTCTCACTCGTACTAGTGAATGTAATGTAACACACACCCATACAATGCGCACCACCCCGTGATGTTTTTCTCCCTCCTACTAGTGAATCTAATGTAACACACACCCATACAATGCGCACCACCACGTGATGTTTTTCTCATTCCTACACGTGAATCTAATGTAACACACACCCATACAATGCGCACCACCCCGTGATGTTTTTCAGAAACCTATCCTACATTGCCACTGCATTTTCCCTGACCTCCCCATGCTGACCACCCCGCGGTGCTTTTCTCCATCCTACATTGCCACTCACTGCCTATCCTAATTCCGACCCTCCGATCCACACGACCCCGTGATGTTTTTCTCACTCCTACTAGTGAATGTAATGTAACACACACCCATACAATGCGCACCACCCCGTGATGTTTTTCTCACTCCTACACGTGAATCTAATGTAACACACACCCATACAATGCGCACCACCCTCTGATGTTTTTCTCACTCCTACTAGTGAATGCAATGTAACACACACCCATACAATGCGCACCACCCGGTGATGTTTTTCTCACTCCTACTAGTGAATGTAATGTAACACACACCCATACAATGCGCACTACCCCGTGATGTTTTTCTCACCCTTCTAGTGAATGTAATGTAAGACACACCCATGAAATGCGCACCACCCCGTAATGTTTTTCTCACTCCTACTAGTGAATGTAATGTAACACACACCCATACAATGCGCACCACCCCGTGATGTTTTTCTCACTCCTACTAGTGAATGTAATGTAACACACACCCATACAATGCGCACCAACTCGTGATGTTTTTCTCACTCCTACTAGTGAATGTAATGTAACACACACCCATACAATGCGCACCACCCCGTGATGTTTTTCTCACTCCTACTAGTGAATGCAATGTAACACACACCCATACAATGCGCACCACCCGGTGATGTTTTTCTCACTCCTACTAGTGAATGTAATGTAACACACACCCATACAATGTGCACCACCCCGTGATGTTTTTCTCACCCTTCTAGTGAATGTAATGTAACACACACCCATGAAATGCGCACCACCCCGTGATGTTTTTCTCACTCCTACTAGTGAATGTAATGTAACACACACCCATACAATGCGCACCACCCCGTGATGTTTTTCTCCCCCCTACTAGTGAATCTAATGTAACACACACCCATACAATGCGCACCACCACGTGATGTTTTTCTCATTCCTACACGTGAATCTAATGTAACACACACCCATACAATGCGCACCACCCCGTGATGTTTTTCAGAAACCTATCCTACATTGCCACTGCATTTTCCCTGACCTCCCCATGCTGACCACCCCGCGGTGCTTTTCTCCATCCTACATTGCCACTCACTGCCTATCCTAATTCCGACCCTCCGATTCACACGACCCTGTGATGTTTTTCTCACTCCTACTAGTGAATGTAATGTAACACACACCCATACAGTGCGCACCACCGCGTGATGTTTTTCTCACTCTTAGTAGTGAATGTAATGTAACACACACCCATACAATGCGCACCACCACGTGATGTTTTTCTCACTCCTACTAGTGAATGTAATGTAACACACACCCATACAATGCGCACCTCCCCGTGATGTTTTTCTCACTCCTACTAGTGAATGTAATGTAACACACACCCATACAATGGGCACCACCCCGTGATGTTTTTCTCACTCCTACTAGTGAATGTAATGTAACACACACCCATACAATGCGCACCACCCCGTGATGTTTTTCTCACTCCTACTAGTGAATCTAATGTAACACACACCCATACAATGCGCACCACCCCGTGATGTTTTTCTCACTCCTACTAGTGAATGTAATGTAACACACACCCATACAATGCGCACCACCCCGTGATGTTTTTCTCACTCCTACTAGTGAATGTAATGTAACACACACCCATACAATGCGCACCACCCCGTGATGTTTTTCTCACTCCTACTAGTGAATGTAATGTAACACACACCCATACAATGCGCACCACCCCGTGATGTTTTTCTCACTCCTACTAGTGAATGTAATGTAACACACACCCATACAATGCGCACCACCCCGTGATGTTTTTCTCACTCCTACTAGTGAATGTAGTGTAACACACACCCATACAATGCGCACCACCCCGTGATGTTTTTCTCACTCCTACTAGTGAATGTAATGTAACACACACCCATACAATGCGCACCACCCCGTGATGTTTTTCTCACTCCTACTAGTGAATGTAATGTAACACACACCCATACAATGCGCACCACCCCGTGATGTTTTTCTCACTCCTACTAGTGAATGTAATGTAACACACACCCATACAATGCTCACCACCCCGTGATGTTTTTCTCACTCCTACTAGTGAACGTAATGTAACACACACCCATACAATGCGACCACCCCGTGATGTTTTTCTCACTCCTACTAGTGAACGTAATGTAACACACACCCATACAATGCGCACCACACCGTGATGTTTTTCTCACTCCTACTAGTGAACGTAATGTAACACACACCCATACAATGCGCACCACCCCGTGATGTTTTTCTCACTCCTACTAGTGAATGTAATGTAACACACACCCATACAATGCGCACCACCCCGTGATGTTTTTCTCACTCCTACTAGTGAATGTAATGTAACACACACCCATACAATGCGCACCACCCCGTGATGTTTTTCTCACTCCTACTAGTGAATGTAATGTAACACACACCCATACAATGCTCACCACCCCGTGATGTTTTTCTCACTCCTACTAGTGAATGTAATGTAACACACACCCATACAATGCGCACCCCCCCGTGATGTTTTTCTCACACCTACTAGTGAATGTAATGTAACACACACCCATACAATGCGCACCACCCCGTGATGTTTTTCTCACTCCTACTAGTGAATGTAATGTAACACACACCCATACAATGCGCACCACCCCGTGATGTTTTTCTCACCCTTCTAGTGAATGTAATGTAACACACACCCATGAAATGCGCACCACCCCGTGATGTTTTTCTCACTCCTACTAGTGAATGTAATGTAACACACACCCATACAATGCGCACCACCGCGTGATGTTTTTCTCACTCCTACTAGTGAATGTAATGTAACACACACCCATACAATGCGCACCACCACGTGATGTTTTTCTCACTCCTACTAGTGAATGTAATGTAACACACACCCATACAATGCGCACCACCCCGTGATGTTTTTCTCACTCCTACTAGTGAATGTAATGTAACACACACCCATACAATGCGCACCAACTCGTGATGTTTTTCTCACTCCTACTAGTGAATGTAATGTAACACACACCCATACAATGCGCACCACCCCGTGATGTTTTTCTCACTCCTACTAGTGAATGCAATGTAACACACACCCATACAATGCGCACCACCCGGTGATGTTTTTCTCACTCCTACTAGTGAATGTAATGTAACACACACCCATACAATGTGCACCACCCCGTGATGTTTTTCTCACCCTTCTAGTGAATGTAATGTAACACACACCCATGAAATGCGCACCACCCCGTGATGTTTTTCTCACTCGTACCAGTGAATGTAATGTAACACACACCCATACAATGCGCACCACCCCGTGATGTTTTTCTCACTCCTACTAGTGAATCTGATGTAACACACACCCATACAATGCGCACCACCCCGTGATGTTTTTCTCACTCCTACTAGTGAATGTAATGTAACACACACCCATACAATGCACACCACCCCGTGATTTTTTTCTCACTCCTACTAATGAATGTAACGTAACACATACCCATACAATGCGCACCACCCCGTGATGTTTTTCTCACTCCTACTAGTGAATGTAATGTAACAAACACCCATACAATGCGCACCACCCCGTGATGTTTTTCTCACTCGTACTAGTGAATGTAATGTAACACACACCCATACAATGCGCACCACCCCGTGATGTTTTTCTCCCCCCTACTAGTGAATCTAATGTAACACACACCCATACAATGCGCACCACCACGTGATGTTTTTCTCATTCCTACACGTGAATCTAATGTAACACACACCCACACAATGCGCACCACCCCGTGATGTTTTTCAGAAACCTATCCTACATTGCCACTGCATTTTCCCTGACCTCCCCATGCTGACCACCCCGCGGTGCTTTTCTCCATCCTACATTGCCACTCACTGCCTATCCTAATTCCGACCCTCCGATTCACACGACCCTGTGATGTTTTTCTCACTCCTACTAGTGAATGTAATGTAACACACACCCATACAATGCGCACCACCGCGTGATGTTTTTCTCACTCTTACTAGTGAATGTAATGTAACACACACCCATACAATGCGCACCACCACGTGATGTTTTTCTCACTCCTACTAGTGAATGTAATGTAACACACACCCATACAATGCGCACCTCCCCGTGATGTTTTTCTCACTCCTACTAGTGAATGTAATGTAACACACACCCATACAATGGGCACCACCCCGTGATGTTTTTCTCACTCCTACTAGTGAATGTAATGTAACACACACCCATACAATGCGCACCACCCCGTGATGTTTTTCTCACTCCTACTAGTGAATGTAATGTAACACACACCCATACAATGCGCACCACCCCGTGATGTTTTTCTCACTCCTACTAGTGAATGTAATGTAACACACACCCATACAATGCGCACCACCCCGTGATGTTTTTCTCACTCCTACTAGTGAATGTAATGTAACACACACCCATACAATGCTCACCACCCCGTGATGTTTTTCTCACTCCTACTAGTGAATGTAATGTAACACACACCCATACAATGCGCACCCCCCCGTGATGTTTTTCTCACACCTACTAGTGAATGTAATGTAACACACACCCATACAATGCGCACCACCCCGTGATGTTTTTCTCACTCCTACTAGTGAATGTAATGTAACACACACCCATACAATGCGCACCACCCCGTGATGTTTTTCTCACCCTTCTAGTGAATGTAATGTAACACACACCCATGAAATGCGCACCACCCCGTGATGTTTTTCTCACTCCTACTAGTGAATGTAATGTAACACACACCCATACAATGCGCACCACCGCGTGATGTTTTTCTCACTCATACTAGTGAATGTAATGTAACACACACCCATACAATGCGCACCACCACGTGATGTTTTTCTCACTCCTACTAGTGAATGTAATGTAACACACACCCATACAATGCGCACCACCCCGTGATGTTTTTCTCACTCCTACTAGTGAATGTAATGTAACACACACCCATACAATGCGCACCAACCCGTGATGTTTTTCTCACTCTACTACTGAATGTAATGTAACACACACCCATACAATGCGCACCACCCCGTGATGTTTTTCTCACTCCTACTAGTGAATGTAATGTAACACACACCCATACAATGCGCACCACCCCGTGATGTTTTTCTCACTCCTACTAGTGAATGTAATGTAACACACACCCATACAATGCGCACCACCCCGTGATGTTTTTCTCACTCCTACTAGTGAATGTAATGTAACACACACCCATACAATGCACACCACCCCGTGATGTTTTTCTCACTCCTACTAGTGAATGTAGTGTAACACACACCCATACAATGCGCACCACCCCGTGATGTTTTTCTCACTCCTACTAGTGAATGTAATGTAACACACACCCATACAATGCGCACCACCCTGTGATGTTTTTCTCACTCCTACTAGTGAATGTAATGTAACACACACCCATACAATGCGCACCACCCCGTGATGTTTTTCTCACTCCTACTAGTGAATGTAATGTAACACACACACATACAATGCGCACCACCCCGTGATGTTTTTCTCACTCCTACTAGTGAATGTAATGTAACACACACCCATACAATGCGCACCACCCCGTGATGTTTTTCTCACTCCTACTAGTGAATGTAATGTAACACACACCCATACAATGCGCACCACCCCGGGATGTTTTTCTCACTCCTACTAGTGAATGTAATGTAACAAACACCCATACAATGCGCACCACCCGGTGATGTTTTTCTCACTCCTACTAGTGAATGTAATGTAACACACACCCATACAATGCGCACCACCCCGTGATGTTTTTCTCACTCCTGCTAGTGAATGTAATGTAACACACACCCATACAATGCGCACCACCCCGTGATATTTTTCAGAAACCTATCCTACATTGCCACTGCATTTTCCCTGACCTCCCCATGCTGAGCACCCCGCGGTGCTTTTCTCCATCCTACATTGCCACTCACTGCCTATCCTAATTCCGACCCTCCGATTCACACGACCCCGTGATGTTTTTCTCACTCCTACTAGTGAATGTAATGTAACACACACCCATACAATGCGCACCACCGCGTGATGTTTTTCTCACTCCTACTAGAGATTGTAATGTAACACACACCCATACAATGCGCACCACCACGTGATGTTTTTCTCACTCCTACTAGTGAATGTAATGTAACACACACCCATACAATGCGCACCACCCCGGGATGTTTTTCTCACTCCTACTAGTGAATGTAATGTAACACACACCCATACAATGCGCACCACCCCGTGATGTTTTTCTCACTCCTACTAGTGAATGTAATGTAACACACACCCATACAATGCGCACCACCCCGTGATGTTTTTCTCACTCCTACTAGTGAATGTAATGTAACACACACCCATACAATGCGCACCACCCCGTGATGTTTTTCTCACTCCTACTAGTGAATGTAATGTAACACACACCCATAAAATGCGCACCACCCCGTGATGTTTTTCTCACTCCTACTAGTGAATGTAATGTAACACACACCCATACAATGCGCACAACCCCGTGATGTTTTTCTCACTCCTACTAGTGAATGTAATGTAACACACACCCATACAATGCGCACCACCCCGTGATGTTTTTCTCACTAATACTAGTGAATGTAATGTAACCACACCCATACAATGCGCACCACCCCGTGATGTTTTTCTCACTCCTACTAGTGAATGTAATGTAACACACACCCATACAATGCGCACCACCCCGTGATGTTTTTCTCACTCCTACTAGTGAATGTAATGTAACACACACCCATACAATGCGCACCACCCCGTGATGTTTTTCTCAATCCTACTAGTGAATGTAATGTAACACACACCCATACAATGCGCACCACCCCGTGATGTTTTTCTCACTCCTACTAGTGAATGTAATGTAACACACACCCATACAATGCGCACCACCCGGTGATGTTTTTCTCACTCCTACTAGTGAATGTAATGTAACACACACCCATACAATGCGCACCACCCCGTGATGTTTTTGTCACTCCTACTAGTGAATGTAATGTAACACACACCCATACAATGCGCACCACCCCGTGATGTTTTACTCACTCCTACTAGTGAATCTGATGTAGCACACACCCATACA
Source organism: Cavia porcellus (assembly GCF_034190915.1). NCBI lineage: Eukaryota > Metazoa > Chordata > Mammalia > Rodentia > Caviidae > Cavia > Cavia porcellus. The sequence goes on along the minus strand of NW_026947562.1, from coordinate 1,996,795 downwards.
ATGCGCACCACCCCGTGATGTTTTTCTCACTCCTACTAGTGAATGTAATGTAACACACACCCATACAATGCGCACCACCCCGTGATGTTTTTCTCACTCCTACTAGTGAATCTAATGTAACACACACCCATACAATGCGCACCTCCCCGTGATGTTTTTCTCACTCCTACTAGTGAATGTAATGTAACACACACCCATATAATGCGCACCACCCCGTGATGTTTTTCTCACTCCTACTAGTGAATGTAATGTAACACACACCCATACAATGCGCACCACCCCGTGATGTTTTTCTCACTCCTATTAGTGAATGTAATGTAACACACACCCATACAATGCGCACCACCGCGTGATGTTTTTCTACTCCTACTAGTGAATGTAATGTAACACACACCCATACAATGCGCACCACCTCATGATGTTTTTCTCACTCCTACTAGTGAATGTAATGTAACACACACCAATACAATGCGCACCACCCCGTGATGTTTTTCTCACTCCTACTAGTGAATGTAATGTAACACACACCCATACAATGCGCACCACACTGTGATGTTTTTCTCACTCCTACTAGTGAATGTAATGTAACACACACCCATACAATGGGCACCACCCTGTGATGTTTTTCTCACTCCTACTAGTGAATGTAATGTAACACACACCCATACAATGTGCACCACCCCGTGATGTTTTTCTCACTCCTACTAGTGAATGTAATGTAACACACACCCATACAATGCGCATCACCCCGTGATGTTTTTCTCACTCCTACTAGTGAATGTAATGTAACACACACCCATACAATGCGCAACACCCCGTGATGTTTTTCTCACCCTTCTAGTGAATATAATGTAACACACACCCATGAAATGCGCACCACCCCGTGATGTTTTTCTCACTCCTACTAGTGAATCTAATGTAACACACACCCATACAATGCGCACCTCCCCGTGATGTTTTTCTCACTCCTACTAGTGAATGTAATGTAACACACACCCATACAATGCGCACCACCCCGTGATGTTTTTCTCACTCCTACTAGTGAATGTAATGTAACACACACCCATACAATGCGCACCACCCCGTGATGTTTTTCTCACTCCTACTAGTGAATGTAATGTAACACACACCCATACAATGCGCACCACCCCGTGATGTTTTTCTCACTCCTACTAGTGAATGTAATGTAACACACACCCATACAATGCGCACCACCCCGTGATGTTTTTCTCACTCCTACTAGTGAATGTAATGTAACACACACCCATACAATGCGCACCACCCCGTGATGTTTTTCAGAAACCTATCCTACATTGCCACTGCATTTTCCCTGACCTCCACATGCTGACCACCCCGCAGTGCTTTTCTCCATCCTACATTGCCACTCACTGCCTATCCTAATTCCGACCCTCCGATTCACACCACCCCGGGATGTTTTTCTCACTCCTACTAGTGAATGTAATGTAACACACACCCATACAATGCGCACCACCCGGTGATGTTTTTCTCACTCCTACTAGTGAATGTAATGTAACACACACCCATACAATGCGCACCACCCCGTGATGTTTTTCTCACTCGAACTAGTGAATGTAATGTAACACACACCCATACAATGCGCACCACCCCGTGATGTTTTTCTCACTCCTACTAGTGAACGTAATGTAACACACACCCATATAATGCGCACCACCCCGTGATGTTTTTCTCACTCCTACTAGTGAACGTAATGTAACACACACCCATACAATGCGCACCACCCCGTGATGTTTTTCTCACTCCTACTAGTGAACGTAATGTAACACACACCCATACAATGCGCACCACCCCGTGATGTTTTTCTCACTCCTTCTAGTGAATGTAATGTAACACACACCCATACAATGCGCACCACCCCGTGATGTTTTTCTCACTCCTACTAGTGAATGTAATGTAACACACACCCATACAATGCGCACCACCCCGTGATTTTTTTCTCACTCCTACTAGTGAATGTAACGTAACACATACCCATACAATGCGCAGCACCCCGTGATGTTTTTCTCACTCCTACTAGTGAATGTAATGTAACAAACACCCATACAATGCGCACCACCCCGTGATGTTTTTCTCACTCGTACTAGTGAATGTAATGTAACACACACCCATACAATGCGCACCACCCCGTGATGTTTTTCTCCCCCCTACTAGTGAATCTAATGTAACACACACCCATACAATGCGCACCACCACGTGATGTTTTTCTCATTCCTACACGTGAATCTAATGTAACACACACCCATACAATGCGCACCACCCCGTGATGTTTTTCAGAAACCTATCCTACATTGCCACTGCATTTTCCCTGACCTCCCCATGCTGACCACCCCACGGTGCTTTTCTCCATCCTACATTGCCACTCACTGCCTATCCTAATTCCGACCCTCCGATTCACACGACCCCGTGATGTTTTTCTCACTCCTACTAGTGAATGTAATGTAACACACACCCATACAATGCGCACCACCGCGTGATGTTTTTCTCACTCTTACTAGTGAATGTAATGTAACACACACCCATACAATGCGCACCACCACGTGATGTTTTTCTCACTCCTACTAGTGAATGTAATGTAACAACACCCATACAATGCGCACCTCCCCGTGATGTTTTTCTCACTCCTACTAGTGAATGTAATGTAACACACACCCATACAATGGGCACCACCCCGTGATGTTTTTCTCACTCCTACTAGTGAATGTAATGTAACACACACCCATACAATGCGCACCACCCCGTGATGTTTTTCTCACTCCTACTAGTGAATCTAATGTAACACACACCCATACAATGCGCACCACCCCGTGATGTTTTTCTCACTCCTACTAGTGAATGTAATGTAACACACACCCATACAATGCGCACCACCCCGTGATGTTTTTCTCACTCCTACTAGTGAATGTAATGTAACACACACCCATACAATGCGCACCACCCCGTGATGTTTTTCTCACTCCTACTAGTGAATGTAATGTAACACACACCCATACAATGCGCACCACCCCGTGATGTTTTTCTCACTCCTACTAGTGAATGTAATGTAACACACACCCATACAATGCGCACCACCCCGTGATGTTTTTCTCACTCCTACTAGTGAATGTAGTGTAACACACACCCATACAATGCGCACCACCCCGTGATGTTTTTCTCACTCCTACTAGTGAATGTAATGTAACACACACCCATACAATGCGCACCACCCCGTGATGTTTTTCTCACTCCTACTAGTGAATGTAATGTAACACACACCCATACAATGCGCACCACCCCGTGATGTTTTTCTCACTCCTACTAGTGAACGTAATGTAACACACACCCATACAATGCGCACCACACCGTGATGTTTTTCTCACTCCTACTAGTGAACGTAATGTAACACACACCCATACAATGCGCACCACCCCGTGATGTTTTTCAAACTCCTACTAGTGAATGTAATGTAACACACACCCATGAAATGCGCACCACCCCGTGATGTTTTTCTCACTCCTACTAGTGAAAGTAATGTAACACACACCCATACAATGCGCACCACCGCGTGATGTTTTTCTCACTCATACTAGTGAATGTAATGTAACACACACCCATACAATGCGCACCACCACGTGATGTTTTTCTCACTCCTACTAGTGAATGTAATGTAACACACACCCATACAATGCGCACCACCCCGTGATGTTTTTCTCACTCCTACTAGTGAATGTAATGTAACACACACCCATACAATGCGCACCAACCCGTGATGTTTTTCTCACTCCACTACTGAATGTAATGTAACACACACCCATACAATGCGCACCACCCCGTGATGTTTTTCTCACTCCTACTAGTGAATGTAATGTAACACACACCCATACAATGCGCACCACCCCGTGATGTTTTTCTCACTCCTACTAGTGAATGTAATGTAACACACACCCATACAATGCGCACCACCCCGTGATGTTTTTCTCACTCCTACTAGTGAATGTAATGTAACACACACCCATACAATGCGCACCACCCCGTGATGTTTTTCTCACTCCTACTAGTGAATGTAGTGTAACACACACCCATACAATGCGCACCACCCCGTGATGTTTTTCTCACTCCTACTAGTGAATGTAATGTAACACACACCCATACAATGCGCACCACCCTGTGATGTTTTTCTCACTCCTACTAGTGAATGTAATGTAACACACACCCATACAATGCGCACCACCCCGTGATGTTTTTCTCACTCCTACTAGTGAATGTAATGTAACACACACACATACAATGCGCACCACCCCGTGATGTATTTCTCACTCCTACTAGTGAATGTAATGTAACACACACCCATACAATGCGCACCACCCCGTGATGTTTTTCTCACTCCTACTAGTGAATGTAATGTAACACACACCCATACAATGCGCACCACCCCGTGATGTTTTTCTCACTCCTACTAGTGAATGTAATGTAACAAACACCCATACAATGCGCACCACCCGGTGATGTTTTTCTCACTCCTACTAGTGAATGTAATGTAACACACACCCATACAATGCGCACCACCCCGTGATGTTTTTCTCACTCCTGCTAGTGAATGTAATGTAACACACACCCATACAATGCGCACCATCCCGTGATATTTTTCAGAAACCTATCCTACATTGCCACTGCATTTTCCCTGACCTCCCCATGCTGAGCACCCCGCGGTGCTTTTCTCCATCCTACATTGCCACTCACTGCCAATCCTAATTCCGACCCTCCGATTCACACGACCCCGTGATGTTTTTCTCACTCCTACTAGTGAATGTAATGTAACACACATCCATACAATGCGCACCACCGCGTGATGTTTTTCTCACTCCTACTAGAGATTGTAATGTAACACACACCCATACAATGCGCACCACCACGTGATGTTTTTCTCACTCCTACTAGTGAATGTAATGTAACACACACCCATACAATGCGCACCACCCCGGGATGTTTTTCTCACTCCTACTAGTGAATGTAATGTAACACACACCCGTACAATGCGCACCACCCCGTGATGTTTTTCTCACTCCTACTAGTGAATGTAATGTAACACACACCCATACAATGCGCACCACCCCGTGATGTTTTTCTCACTCCTACTAGTGAATGTAATGTAACACACACCCATACAATGCGCACCACCCCGTGATGTTTTTCTCACTCCTACTAGTGAATGTAATGTAACACACACCCATAAAATGCGCACCACCCCGTGATGTTTTTCTCACTCCTACTAGTGAATGTAATGTAACACACACCCATACAATGCGCACCACCCCGTGATGTTTTTCTCACTCCTACTAGTGAATGTAATGTAACACACACCCATACAATGCGCACCACCCCGTGATGTTTTTCTCACTCCTACTAGTGAATGTAATGTAACACACACCCATACAATGCGCACCACCCCGTGATGTTTTTCTCACTCCTACTAGTGAATGTAATGTAACACACACCCATACAATGCGCACCACCCCGTGATGTTTTTCTCACTCCTACTAGTGAATGTAATGTAACACACACCCATACAATGCGCACCACCCCGTGATGTTTTTCTCACTCCTACTAGTGAATGTAATGTAACACACACCCATACAATGCGCACCACCCCGTGATGTTTTTCTCACTCCTACTAGTGAATGTAATGTAACACACACCCATACAATGCGCACCACCCGGTGATGTTTTTCTCACTCCTACTAGTGAATGTAATGTAACACACACCCATACAATGCGCACCACCCCGTGATGTTTTTGTCACTCCTACTAGTGAATCTAATGTAACACACACCCATACAATGCGCACCACCCCGTGATGTTTTACTCACTCCTACTAGTGAATCTGATGTAGCACACACCCATACAATGCGCAACACCCCGTGATGTTTTTCTCACTCCTACTAGTGAATGTAATGTAACACACACCCATACAATGCGCACCACCCCGTGATGTTTTTCTCACTCCTACTAGTGAATCTAATGTAACACACACCCATACAATGCGCACCTCCCCGTGATGTTTTTCTCACTCCTACTAGTGAATGTAATGTAACACACACCCATATAATGCGCACCACCCCGTGATGTTTTTCTCACTCCTACTAGTGAATGTAATGTAACACACACCCATACAATGCGCACCACCCCGTGATGTTTTTCTCACTCCTATTAGTGAATATAATGTAACACACACCCATACAATGCGCACCACCGCGTGATGTTTTTCTACTCCTACTAGTGAATGTAATGTAACACACACCCATACAATGCGCACCTCCTCATGATGTTTTTCTCACTCCTACTAGTGAATGTAATGTAACACACACCAATACAATGCGCACCACCCCGTGATGTTTTTCTCACTCCTACTAGTGAATGTAATGTAACACACACCCATACAATGCGCACCACCCTGTGATGTTTTTCTCACTCCTACTAGTGAATGTAATGTAACACACACCCATACAATGGGCACCACCCTGTGATGTTTTTCTCACTCCTACTAGTGAATGTAATGTAACACACACCCATACAATGCGCACCACCCCGTGATGTTTTTCTCACTCCTACTAGTGAATGTAATGTAACACACACCCATACAATGCGCACCACCCCGTGATGTTTTTCTCACTCCTACTAGTGAATGTAATGTAACACACACCCATACAATGCGCAACACTCCGTGATGTTTTTCTCACCCTTCTAGTGAATGTAATGTAACACACACCCATGAAATGCGCACCACCCCGTGATGTTTTTCTCACTCCTACTAGTGAATCTAATGTAACACACACCCATACAATGCGCACCTCCCCGTGATGTTTTTCTCACTCCTACTAGTGAATGTAATGTAACACACACCCATACAATGCGCACCACCCCGTGATGTTTTTCTCACTCCTACTAGTGAATGTAATGTAACACACACCCATACAATGCGCAACACTCCGTGATGTTTTTCTCACCCTTCTAGTGAATGTAATGTAACACACACCCATGAAATGCGCACCACCCCGTGATGTTTTTCTCACTCCTACTAGTGAATCTAATGTAACACACACCCATACAATGCGCACCTCCCCGTGATGTTTTTCTCACTCCTACTAGTGAATGTAATGTAACACACACCCATACAATGCGCACCACCCCGTGATGTTTTTCTCACTCCTACTAGTGAATGTAATGTAACACACACCCATACAATGCGCACCACCCCGTGATGTTTTTCTCACTCCTACTAGTGAATGTAATGTAACACACACCCATACAATGCGCAATACTCCGTGATGTTTTTCTCACCCTTCTAGTGAATGTAATGTAACACACACCCATGAAATGCGCACCACCCCGTGATGTTTTTCTCACTCCTACTAGTGAATCTAATGTAACACACACCCATACAATGCGCACCTCCCCGTGATGTTTTTCTCACTCCTACTAGTGAATGTAATGTAACACACACCCATACAATGCGCACCACCCCGTGATGTTTTTCTCACTCCTACTAGTGAATGTAATGTAACACACACCCATACAATGCGCACCACCCCGTGATGTTTTTCAGAAACCTATCCTACATCGCCACTGCATTTTCCCTGACCTCCACATGCTGACCACCCCGCAGTGCTTTTCTCCATCCTACATTGCCACTCACTGCCTATCCTAATTCCGACCCTCCGATTCACACCACCCCGGGATGTTTTTCTCACTCCTACTAGTGAATGTAATGTAACACACACCCATACAATGCGCACCACCCGGTGATGTTTTTCTCACTCCTACTAGTGAATGTAATGTAACACACACCCATACAATGCGCACCACCCCGTGATGTTTTTCTCACTCGAACTAGTGAATGTAATGTAACACACACCCATACAATGCGCACCACCCCGTGATGTTTTTCTCACTCCTACTAGTGAACGTAATGTAACACACACCCATACAATGCGCACCACCCCGTGATGTTTTTCTCACTCCTACTAGTGAACGTAATGTAACACACACCCATACAATGCGCACCACCCCGTGATGTTTTTCTCACTCCTACTAGTGAACGTAATGTAACACACACCCATACAATGCGCACCACCCCGTGATGTTTTTCTCACTCCTACTAGTGAACGTAATGTAACACACACCCATACAATGCGCACCACCCCGTGATGTTTTTCTCACTCCTACTAGTGAACGTAATGTAACACACACCCATACAATGCGCACCACCCCGTGATGTTTTTCTCACTCCTACTAGTGAACGTAATGTAACACACACCCATACAATGCGCACAACCCCGTGATGTTTTTCTCACTCCTAATAGTGAATGTAATGTAACACACACGCATACAATGCGCACCACCCCGTGATGTTTTTCTCACCCTTCTAGTGAATGTAATGTAACACACACCCATGAAATGCGCACCACCCCGTGATGTTTTTTTCACTCCTACTAGTGAATGTAATGTAACACACACCCATACAATGCGCACCACCCCGTGATGTTTTTCTCACTCCTACTAGTGAATGTAATGTAACACACACCCATACAATGCGGACCACCCCGTGATGTTTTTCTCACTCCTACTAGTGAATGTAATGTAACACACACCCATACAATGCGCACCACCCCGTGATGTTTTTCCCACTCCTACTAGTGAATGTAATGTAACACACACCCATACAATGCGCACCACCGCGTGATGTTTTTCTCACTCCTACTAGTGAATGTAATGTAACACACACCCATACAATGCGCACCACCGCGTGATATTTTTCTCACTCCTACTAGTGAATGTAATGTAACACACACCCATACAATGCGCACCACCCCGTGATGTTTTTCTCACTCCTACTAGTGAATGTAATGTAACACACACCCATACAATGCGAACCAACCCGTGATGTTTTTCTCACTCCTACTAGTGAATGTAATGTAACACACACCCATACAATGCGCACCACCCCGTGATGTTTTTCTCACTCCTACTAGTGAATGTAATGTAACACACACCCATACAATGCGCACCACCCCGTGAAGTTTTTCTCACTCCTACTTGTGAATGTAATGTAACACACACCCATACAATGCGCACCACCCCGTGATGTTTTTCTCACTCCTACTAGTGAATGTAATGTAACACACACCCATACAATGCGCACCACCCCGTGATGTTTTTCTCACTCCTACTAGTGAATGTAGTGTAACACACACCCATACAATGCGCACCACCCCGTGATGTTTTTCTCACTCCTACTAGTGAATGTAATGTAACACACACCCATACAATGCGCACCACCCCGTGATGTTTTTCTCACTCCTACTAGTGAATGTAATGTAACACACACACATACAATGCGCACCACCCCGTGATGTTTTTCTCACTCCTACTAGTGAATGTAATGTAACACACACCCATACAATGCGCACCACCCCGTGATGTTTTTCTCACTCCTACTAGTGAATGTAATGTAACACACACCCATACAATGCGCACCACCCCGTGATGTTTTTCTCACTCCTACTAGTGAATGTAATGTAACACACACCCATACAATGCGCACCACCCCGTGATGTTTTTCTCACTCCTACTAGTGAATGTAATGTAACAAACACCCATACAATGCGCACCACCCGGTGATGTTTTTCTCACTCCTACTAGTGAAAGTAATGTAACACACACCCATACAATGCGCACCACCCCGTGATGTTTTTCTCACTCCTACTAGTGAATGTAATGTGACACACACCCATACAATGCACAACACCCCGTGATGTTTTTCTCACTCCTACTAGTGAATCTAATGTAACACACACCCATACAATGCGCACCACCCCGTGATGTTTTTCTCACTCCTACTAGTGAATGTAATGTAACACACACCCATACAATGCGCACCACCCCGTGATGTTTTTCTCACTCCTACTAGTGAATGTAATGTAACACACCCATACAATGCGCAACACCCCGTGATGTTTTTCTCACCCTTCTAGTGAATGTAATGTAACACACACCCATGAAATGCGCACCACCCCGTGATGTTTTTCTCACTCCTACTAGTGAATCTAATGTAACACACACCCATACAATGCGCACCACCCCGTGATGTTTTTCTCACTCCTACTAGTGAATCTAATGTAACACACACCCATACAATGCGCACCACCCCGTGATGTTTTTCTCACTCCTACTAGTGAATGTAATGTAACACACACCCATACAATGCGCACCACCCCGTGATGTTTTTCTCACTCCTACTAGTGAATGTAATGTAACACACACCCATACAATGCGCACCACCCCGTGATGTTTTTCTCACTCCTACTAGTGAATGTAATGTAACACACAATCATACAATGCGCACCACACCGTGATGTTTTTCTCACTCCTACTAGTGAATGTAATGTAACACACACCCATACAATGCGCACCACCCCGTGATGTTTTTCTCACTCCTACTAGTGAATGTAATGTAACACACACCCATACAATGCGCACCACCCCGTGATGTTTTTCTCACTCCTACTAGTGAATGTAATGTAACACACACCCATACAATGCGCACCACCCCGTGATGTTTTTCTCACTCCTACTAGTGAATGTAATGTAACACACACCCATACAATGCGCACCACCCCGTGATGTTTTTCAGAAACCTATCCTACATTGCCACTGCATTTTCCCTGACCTCCCCATGCTGAACACCCCGCGGTGCTTTTCTCCATCCTACATTGCCACTCACTGCTTATCCTAATTCCGACCCTCCGATTCACATCACCCCGTGATGTTTTTCTCACTCCTACTAGTGAATGTAATGTAACACACACCCATACAATGCGCACCACCGCGTGATGTTTTTCTCACTCCTACTAGTGAATGTAATGTACCACACACCCATACAATGCGCACCACCCCGTGATGTTTTTCTCACTCCTACTAGTGAATGTAATGTAACACACACCCATACAATGCGCACCACCCCGTGATGTTTTTCTCACTCCTACAAGTGAATCTAATGTAACACACACCCATACAATGCGCACCACCCCGTGATGTTTTTCTCACTCCTACTAGTGAATGTAATGTAACACACACCCATACAATGCGCACCACCTCGTGATGTTTTTCTCACTCCTACTAGTGAATGTAATGGAACACACACCCATACAATGCGCACCACCACGTGATGTTTTTCTCACTCCTACTAGGGAATCTAATGTAACACACACCCATACAATGCGCACCACCCCGTGATGTTTTTCTCACTCCTACTAGTGAATGTAATGTAACAAACACCCATACAATGCGCACCACCCCGTGATGTTTTTCTCACTCCTACTAGTGAATCTAATGTAACACAAACCCATACAATGCGCACCACAACGTGATGTTTTTCTCACTCCTACTAGTGAATGTAATGTAACACACACCCATACAATGCGCACCACCTCGTGATGTTTTTCTCACTCCTACTAGTGAATGTAATGGAACACACACCCATACAATGCGCACCACGCCGTGATGTTTTTCTCACTACTACTAGGGAATCTAATGTAACACACACCCATACAATGCGTACCACCCCGTGATGTTTTTCTCACTCCTACTAGTGAATCTAATGTAACACAAACCCATACAATGCGCACCACCCCGTGATGTTTTTCTCACTCCTACTTGTGAATGTAATGTAACACACACCCATACAATGCGCACCACCCCGTGATGTTTTTCTCACTCCTACTAGTAAATGTAGTGTAACACACACCCATACAATGCGAACCACCCCGTGATGTTTTTCTCACTCCTACTAGTGAATGTAATGTAACACACACCCATACAATGCGCACCACCCCGTGATGTTTTTCTCACTCCTACTAGTGAATGTAATGTAACACACACTCATACAATGCGCACCACTTCGTGATGTTTTTCTCACTCCTACTAGTGAATGTAATGTAACACACACCCATACAATGCGCACCACCCCGTGATGTTTTTCTCACTCCTACTAGTGAATGTAATGTAACACACAATCATACAATGCGCACCACCCCGAGATGTTTTTCTCACTCCTACTAGTGAATGTAATGTAACACACACCCATACAATGCGCACCACCCCGTGATGTTTTTCTCACTCCTACTAGTGAATGTAATGTAACACACACCCATACAATGCGCACCACCCCGTGATGTTTTTCTCACTCCTACTAGTGAATGTAATGTAACACACACCCATACAATGCGCACCACCCCGTGAGGTTTTTCTCACTCCTACAAGTGAATCTAATGTAACACACACCCATACAATGCGCACCACCCCGTGATGTTTTTCTCACTCCTACTAGTGAATGTAATGGAACACACACCCATACAATGCGCACCACCACGTGATGTTTTTCTCACTCCTACTAGGGAATCTAATGTAACACACACCCATACAATGCGCACCACCCCGTGATGTTTTTCTCACTCCTACTAGTGAATCTAATGTAACAAACACCCATACAATGCGCACCACCGCGTGATGTTTTTCTCACTCCTACTAGTGAATCTAATGTAACACAAACCCATACAATGCGCACCACAACGTGATGTTTTTCTCACTCCTACTAGTGAATGTAATGTAACACACACCCATACAATGCGCACCACCTCGTGATGTTTTTCTCACTCCTACTAGTGAATGTAATGGAACACACACCCATACAATGCGCACCACGCCGTGATGTTTTTCTCACTACTACTAGGGAATCTAATGTAACACACACCCATACAATGCGCACCAGCCCGTGATGTTTTTCTCACTCCTACTAGTGAATCTAATGTAACACAAACCCATACAATGCGCACCACCCCGTGATGTTTTTCTCACTCCTACTAGTGAATGTAATGTAACACACACCCATACAATGCGCACCACCCCGTGATGTTTTTCTCACTCCTACTAGTGAATGTAGTGTAACACACACCCATACAATGCGCACCACCCCGTGATGTTTTTCTCACTCCTACTAGTGAATGTAGTGTAACACACACCCATACAATGCGCACCACTCCGTGATGTTTTTCTCACTCCTACTAGTGAATGTAATTTAACACACACCCATACAATGCGCACCACCCCGTGATGTTTTTCTCACTCCTACTAGTGAATGTAACGTAACACACACCCATACAATGCGCACCACCCCGTGATGTTTTTTCACTCCTACTAGTGAATGTAACGTAACACACACCCATACAATGCGCACCACCCCGTGATGTTTTTCTCACTCCTACTAGTGAATGTAATGTAACACAAACCCATACAATGCGCACCACCCCGTGATGTTTTTCTCACTCCTACTAGTGAATGTAATGTAACACACACCAATACAATGCGCACCACCCGTGATGTTTTTCTCACTCCTACTAGTGAATGTAATGTAACACACACCCATACAATGGGCACCACTCCGTGATGTTTTTCTCACTCCTACTAGTGAATCTAATGTAACAAACACCCATACAATGCGCACCACCCCGTGATGTTTTTCTCACTCCTACTAGTGAATGTAATGTAACACAAACCCATACAATGCGCACCACCCCGTGATGTTTTTCTCACTCCTACTAGTGAATGTAATGTAACACACACCAATACAATGCGCACCACCCGTGATGTTTTTCTCACTCCTACTAGTGAATCTAATGTAACACACACCCATACAATGCGCACCACCCCGTGATGTTTTTCTCACTCCTACTAGTGAATGTAATGTAACAAACACCCATACAATGCGCACCACCCCGTGATGTTTTTCTCTCTCCTACTAGTGAATGTAATGTAACACACATGCATACAATGCGCACCACCCCGTGATGTTTTTCTCATTCCTACTAGTGAATCTAATCTAACACAAACCCATACAATGCGCACCACCTCGTGGTGTTTTTCTCACTCCTACTAGTGAATGTAATGGAACACACACCCATACAATGCGCACCACCCCGTGATGTTTTTCTCACTCCTACAAGTGAATCTAATGTAACACACACCCATACAATGCGCACCACCCCGTGATGTTTTTCTCACTCCTACTAGTGAATCTAATGTAACACACACCCATACAATGCGCACCACCCCGTGATGTTTTTCTCACTCCTACTAGTAAATCTAATGTAACACACACCCATACAATGCGCACCACCCCGTGATGTTTTTCTCACTCCTACTAGTGAATGTAATGTAACACACACCCATACAATGCGCACCACCCCGTGATGTTTTTCTCACTCCTACTAGTGAATGTAATGTAACACACACCCATACAATGCGCACCACCCCGTGATGTTTTTCTCACTCCTACTAGTGAATCTAATGTAACACACACCCATACAATGCGCACCACCCCGTGATGTTTTTCTCACTCCTACAAGTGAATCTAATGTAACACACACCCATACAATGCGCACCACCCCGTGATGTTTTTCTCACTCCTACAAGTGAATCTAATGTAACACACACCCATACAATGCGCACCACCCCGTGATGTTTTTCTCACTCCTACTAGTGAATGTAATGTAACACACACCCATACGATGCGCACCACCACGTGATGTTTTTCTCACTCCTACTAGTGAATGTAATGTAACACACACCCATACAATGCGCACCACCCCGTGATGTTTTTCTCACTCCTACTAGTGAATCTAATGTAACACACACCCATACAATGCGCACCACCCCGTGATGTTTTTCTCACTCCTACTAGTGAATGTAATGTAACACACACCCATACAATGCGCACCACCCCGTGATGTTTTTCTCACTCCTACTAGTGTATGTAATGTAACACACATGCATACAATGCGCACCACCCCGTGATGTTTTTCTCACTCCTACTAGTGAATCTAATGTAACACAAACCCATACAATGCGCACCACCTCGTGGTGTTTTTCTCACTCCTACTAGTGAATGTAATGGAACACACACCCATACAATGCGCACCACCCCGTGATGTTTTTCTCACTCCTACTACGGAATCTAATGTAACACACACCCATACAATGCGCACCACCCCGTGATGTTTTTCTCACTCCTACTAGTGAATCTAATGTAACACACACCCATACAATGCGCACCACCCCGTGATGTTTTTCTCACTCCTACTAGTAAATCTAATGTAACACACACCCATACAATGCGCACCACCCCGTGATGTTTTTCTCACTCCTACTAGTGAATGTAATGTAACACACACCCATACAATGCGCACCACCCCGTGATGTTTTTCTCACTCCTACTAGTGAATGTAATGTAACACACACCCATACAATGCGCACCACCCCGTGATGTTTTTCTCAGTCCTACTAGTGAATGTAATGTAACACACACCCATACAATGCGCACCACCCCGTGATGTTTTTCTCACTCCTACAAGTGAATCTAATGTAACACACACCCATACAATGCGCACCACCCCGTGATGTTTTTCTCACCCCTACTAGTGAATCTAATGTAACAAACACCCATACAATGCGCACCACCTCGTGATGTTTTTCTCACTCCTACTAGTGAATATAATGTAACACAAACCCATACAATGCGCACCACCCCGTGATGTTTTTCTCACTCCTACTAGTGAATGTAATGTAACACACACCCATACAATGCGCACCACCCCGTGATGTTTTTCTCACTCCTACTAGTGAATGTAGTGTAACACACACCCATATAATGCGCACCACCCCGTGATGTTTTTATCACTCCTACTAGTGAATGTAGTGTAACACACACCCATACAATGCGCACCACCCCGTGATGTTTTTCTCACTCCTACTAGTGAATGTAACGTAACACACACCCATACAATGCGCACCACCCCGTGATGTTTTTCTCACTCCTACTAGTGAATGTAACGTAACACACACCCATACAATGCGCACCACCCCGTGATGTTTTTTCACTCCTACTAGTGAATGTAACGTAACACACACCCATACAATGCGCACCACCCCGTGATGTTTTTCTCACTCTACTAGTGAATGTAATGTAACACACACCCATACAATGCGCACCACCCCGTGATGTTTTTCTCACTCCTACTAGTGAATGTAATGTAACACACACCCATACAATGCGCACCACCCGGTGATGTTTTTCTCACTCCTACTAGAGAATGTAATGTAACACACACCCATACAATGCGCACCACCCCGTGATGTTTTTCTCACTCCTACTAGTGAATGTAATGTAACACACACCCATACAATGCGCACCACCCCGTGATGTTTTTCTCACTCCTACTAGTGAATGTAATGTAACACACACCCATACAATGCGCACCACCCCGTGATGTTTTTCTCACTCCTACTAGTGAATCTAATGTAACACACACCCATACAATGCGCACCACCCCGTGATGTTTTTCTCACTCCTACTAGTGAATCTAATGTAACACACACCCATACAATGCGCACCACCCCGTGATGTTTTTCTCACTCCTACTAGTGAATGTCATGTAACACACACCCATACAATGCGCACCACCCCGTGATGTTTTTCTCACTCCTACTAGTGAATGTCATGTAACACACACCCATACAATGCGCACCACCCCGTGATGTTTTTCTCACTCCTATTAGTGAACGTAATGTAAAACACACCCATACAATGCGCACCACCCCGTGATGTTTTTCTCACTCCTACTAGTGAATGTAATGTAACACACACCCATACAATGCGCACCACCCCGTGATGTGTTTCTCACTCCTACTAGTGAATGTAGTGTAACACACACCCATGAAATGCGCACCACCCCGTGATGTTTTTCTCACTCCTACTAATGAATGTAATGTAACACACACCCATACAATGCGCACAATCCCGTGATGTTTTTCTCACTCCTACTAGTGAATGTAATGTTACACACACCCATACAATGCGCACCACCCCGTGATGTTTTTCTCACTCCTACTAGTGAATGTAATGTAACACACACCCATACAATGCGCACCACCCCGTGATGTTTTTCTCACTCCTACTAGTGAATCTAATGTAACACACACCCATACAATGCGCACCACCCCGTGATGTTTTTCTCACTCCTACTAGTGAATCTGATGTAACACACACCCATACAATGCGCACCACCCCGTGATGTTTTTCTCACTCCTACTAGTGTATGTAATGTAACACACACCCATACAATGCGCACCACCCCGTGATGTATTTCTCACTCCTACTAGTGAATGTAATGTAACACACACCCATACAATGCGCACCACCCCGTGATGTTTTTCTCACTCCTACTAGTGAATGTAATGTAACAAACACCCATACAATGCGCACCACCCCGTGATGTTTTTCTCACTGGTACTAGTGAATGTAATGTAACACACACCCATACAATGCGCACCACCCCGTGATGTTTTTCTCCCTCCTACGAGTGAAGCTAATGTAACACACACCCATACAATGCGCACCACCACGTGATGTTTTTCTCACTCCTACACGTGAATCTAATGTAACACACACCCATACAATGCGCACCACCTTGTGATGTTTTTCTCACTCCTACTAGTGAATGTAATGTAACACACACCCATACAATGCGCACCACCCCGTGATGTTTTTCTCACTCCTACTAGTGAATGTAATGTAACACACACCCATACAATGCGCACCACCCCGTGATGTTTTTCTCACTGCTACTAGTGAATGTAATGTAACACACACCCATACAATGCGCACCACCCCGTGATGTTTTTCTCACTCCTACTAGTGAATGTAATGTAACACACACCCATACAATGCGCACCACCCGGTGATGTTTTTCTCACTCCTACCAGTGAATGTAATGTAACACACACACATACAATGCGCACCACCCCGTGATGTTTTTCTCACTCCTACTAGTGAATGTAATGTAACACACACCCATACAATGCGCACCACCCGGTGATGTTTTTCTCACTCCTACTAGTGAATGTAATGTAACACACACACATACAATGCGCACCACCCCGTGATGTTTTTCTCACTCCTACTAGTGAATCTAATGTAAAACACACCCATACAATGCGCACCACCCCGTGATGTTTTTCTCACTCCTACTAGTGAATCTAATGTAACACACACCCATACAATGCGCACACCCCGTGATGTTTTTCTCACTCCTACTAGTGAACGTAATGTAACACACACCCATACAATGCGCAGCACCCCGTGATGTTTTTCTCACTCCTACTAGTGAACGTAATGTAACACACACCCATACAATGCGCACCACCCCGTGATGTTTTTCTCACTCCTAATAGTGAACGTAATGTAACACACACCCATACAATGCGCACCACCCCGTGATGTTTTTCTCACTCCTACTAGTGAACGTAATGTAACACACACCCATACAATGCGCACCACCCCGTGATGTTTTTCTCACTCCTACTAGTGAACGTAATGTAACACACACCCATACAATGCGCACCACCCCGTGATGTTTTTCTCACTCCTACTAGTGAATGTAATGTAACACACACCCATACAATGCGCACCACCCCGTGATGTTTTTCTCACTCCTACTAGTGAATGTAATGTAACACACACCCATACGATGCGCACCACCCCGTGATGTTTTTCTCACTCCTACTAGTGAATGTAATGTAACACACACCCATACAATGCGCACCACCCCGTGATGTTTTTCTCACTCCTACTAGTGAATGTAGTGTAACACACACCCATGAAATGCGCACCACCCCGTGATGTTTTTCTCACTCCTACTAGTGAATGTAATGTAACACACACCCATACAATGCGCACCACCCCGTGATGTTTTTCTCACACCTACTAGTGAATGTAATGTAACACACACCCATACAATGCGCACCACCCCGTGATGTTTTTCTCACTCCTACTAGTGAATGTAATGTAACACACACCCATACAATGCGCACCACCCCGTGATGTTTTTCTCACTCCTACTAGTGAATCTAATGTAACACACACCCATACAATGCTCACCACCCCGTGATGTTTTTCTCACTCCTACTAGTGAATCTGATGTAACACATACCCATACAATGCGCACCACCCCGTGATGTTTTTCTCACTCCTACTAGTGATTGTAATGTAACACACACCCATACAATGCGCACCACCCCGTGATGTTTTTCTCACACCTACTAGTGAATGTAATGTAACACACACCCATACAATGCGCACCACCCCGTGATGTTTTTCTCACTCCTACTAGTGAATGTAATGTAACACACACCCATACAATGCGCACCACCCCGTGATGTTTTTCTCACTCCTACTAGTGAATCTAATGTAACACACACCCATACAATGCTCACCACCCCGTGATGTTTTTCTCACTCCTACTAGTGAATCTGATGTAACACATACCCATACAATGCGCACCACCCCGTGATGTTTTTCTCACTCCTACTAGTGATTGTAATGTAACACACACCCATACAATGCGCACCACCCCGTGATGTTTTTCTCACTCCTACTAGTGAATGTAATGTAACAAACACCCATACAATGCGCACCACCCCGTGATGTTTTTCTCACTCGTACTAGTGAATGTAATGTAACACACACCCATACAATGCACACCACCCCGTGATGTTTTTCTCCCTCCTACGAGTGAATCTAATGTAACACACACCCATACAATGCGCACCACCACGTGATGTTTTTCTCACTCCTACACGTGAATCTAATGTAACACACACCCATACAATGCGCACCACCCTGTGATGATTTTCTCACTCCTACACGTGAATCTAATGTAACACACACCCATACAATGCGCACCACCCCGTGATGTTTTTCTCACTCCTACTAGTGAATGTAATGTAACACACACCCATACAATGCGCACCACCCCGTGATGTTTTTCTCACTCCTACTAGTGAATGTAATGTAACACACACCCATACAATGCGCACCACCCCATGATGTTTTTCTCACTCCTACTAGTGAATGTAATGTAACACACACCCATACAATGCGCACCACCCGGTGATGTTTTTCTCACTCCTACTAGTGAATGTAATGTAACACACACACATACAATGCGCACCACCCCGTGATGTTTTTCTCACTCCTACTAGTGAATCTAATGTAACACACACCCATACAATGCGCACCACCCCGTGATGTTTTTCTCACTCCTACTAGTGAATCTAATGTTACACACACCCATACAATGCGCACCACCCCGTGATGTTTTTCTCACTCCTACTAGTGAACGTAATGTAACACACACCCATACAATGCGCAGCACCCCGTGATGTTTTTCTCACTCCTACTAGTGAACGTAATGTAACACACACCCATACAATGCGCACCACCCCGTGATGTTTTTCTCACTCCTACTAGTGAACGTAATGTAACACACACCCATACAATGCGCACCACCCCGTGATGTTTTTCTCACTCCTACTAGTGAATGTAATGTAACACACACCCATTCAATGCGCACCACCACGTGATGTTTTTCTCACTCCTACTAGTGAATGTAATGTAACACACACCCATACAATGCGCACCACCCCGTGATGTTTTTCTCACTCCTACTAGTGAATGTAGTGTAACACACACCCATACAATGCGCACCACCCCGTGATGTTTTTCTCACTCCTACTAGTGAATGTAGTGTAACACACACCCATGAAATGCTCACCACCCCTTGATGTATTTCTCACTCCTACTAGTGAATGTAATGTAACACACACCCATACAATGCGCACCACCCCGTGATGTTTTTCTCACTCCTACTAGTGAATCTAATGTAACACACACATATACAATGCGCACCACCCCGTGATGTTTTTCTCACTCCTACTAGTGAATCTGATGTAACACACACCCATACAATGCGCACCACCCCGTGATGTTTTTCTCACTCCTACTAGTGTATGTAATGTAACACACACCCATACAATGCGCACCACACCATGATGTTTTTCTCACTCCTACTAGTGAATGTAATGTAACACACACCCATACAATGCGCACCACCCCGTGATGTTTTTCTCACTCCTACTAGTGAATGTAATGTAACAAACACCCATACAATGCGCACCACCCCGTGATGTTTTTCTCACTCGTACTAGTGAATGTAATGTAACACACACCCATACAATGCGCACCACCCCGTGATGTTTTTCTCCCTCCTGCGAGTGAATCTAATGTAACACACACCCATACAATGCGCACCACCACGTGATGTTTTTCTCACTCCTACACGTGAATCTAATGTAACACACACCCATACAATGCGCACCACCCTGTGATGTTTTTCTCACTCCTACTAGTGAATGTAATGTAACACACACCCATACAATGCGCACCACCCCGTGATGTTTTTCTCACTCCTACTAGTGAATGTAATGTAACACACACCCATACAATGCGCACCACCCCGTGATGTTTTTCTCACTGCTACTAGTGAATGTAATGTAACAAACACCCATACAATGCGCACCACCCCGTGATGTTTTTCTCACTCCTACTAGTGAATGTAATGTAACACACACCCATACAATGCGCACCACCCCGTGATGTTTTTCTCACTCCTACTAGTGAATCTAATGTAACACACACCCATACAATGCGCACCACCCCGTGATGTTTTTCTCACTCCTACTAGTGAATCTAATGTAACACACACCCATACAATGCGTACCACCCCGTGATGTTTTTCTCACTCCTACTAGTGAATCTAATGTAACACACACCCGTACAATGCGCACCACCCCGTGATGTTTTTCTCACTCCTACTAGTGAATGTAATGTAACACACACCCGTACAATGCGCACCACCCCGTGATGTTTTTCTCACTCCTACTAGTGAATGTAATGTAACACACACCCATACGATGCGCACCACCCCGTGATGTTTTTCTCACTCCTACTAGTGAATCTAATGTAACACACACCCATACGATGCGCACCACCTCGTGATGTTTTTCTCACTCCTACTAGTGAATGTAATGGAACACACACCCATACAATGCGCACCACCCCGTGATGTTTTTTTCACTCCTACTAGTGAATCTAATGTAACACACACCCATACAATGCGCAGCACCCCGTGATGTTTTTCTCACTCCTACTAGTGAATCTAATGTAACACACACCCATACAATGCGCACCACCCCGTGATGTTTTTATCACTCCTACTAGTGAATCTAATGTAACACAAACCCATACAATGCGCACCACCCCGTGATGTTTTTCTCACTCCTACTAGTGAATGTAACACACACCCATACAATGCGCACCACCTCGTGATGTTTTTTTCACTCCTACTAGTGAATGTAATGTAACACACACCCATACAATGCGCACCACGCCGTGATGTTTTTCTCACTCCTACTAGGGAATCTAATGTAACACACACCCATACAATGCGCACCACCCCGTGATGTTTTTCTCACTCCTACTAGTGAATCTAATGTAACAAATACCCATGCAATGCGCACCACCCCGTGATGTTTTTCTCACTCCTACTAGTGAATCTAAAGTAACACAAACCCATACAATGCGCACCACCCCGTGATGTTTTTCTCACTCCTACTAGTGAATGTAATGTAACACACACCCATACAATGCGCACCACCCCGTGATGTTTTTCTCACTCCTTCTAGTGAATGTAATGTAACACACACCCATACAATGCGCACCACCCCGTGATGTTTTTCTCACTCCTACTAGTGAATCTAATGTAACACACACCCATACAATGCGCACCACCCCGTGATGTTTTTCTCACTGCTACTAGTGAATGTAATGTAACAAACACCCATACAATGCGCACCACCCCGTGATGTTTTTCTCACTCCTACTAGTGAATGTAATGTAACACACACCCATACAATGCGCACCACCCCGTGATGTTTTTCTCACACCTACTAGTGAATCTAATGTAACACACACCCATACAATGCGCACCACCCCGTGATGTTTTTCTCACTCCTACTAGTGAATGTAATGGAACACACACCCATACAATGCGCACCACCCCGTGATGTTTTTCTCACTCCTACTAGTGAATCTAATGTAACACACACCCATACAATGCGCACCACCCCGTGATGTTTTTCTCACTCCTACTAGTGAATGTAATGTAACACACACCCATACAATGCGCACCACCCCGTGATGTTTTTCTCACTCCCACTAGTGAATCTAATGTAACACACACCCATACGATGCGCACCACCTCGTGATGTTTTTCTCACTCCTACTAGTGAATGTAATGGAACACACACCCATACAATGCGCACCACCCCGTGATGTTTTTCTCACTCCTACTAGTGAATCTAATGTAACACACACCCATACAATGCGCACCACCCCGTGATGTTTTTCTCACTCCTACTAGTGAATCTAATGTAACACACACCCATACAATGCGCACCACCCCGTGATGTTTTTCTCACTCCTACTAGTGAATCTAATGTAACACAAACCCATACAATGCGCACCACCCCGTGATGTTTTTCTCACTCATACTAGTGAATGTAATGTAACACACACCCATACAATGCGCACCACCTCGTGATGTTTTTCTCACTCCTACTAGTGAATGTAATGGAACACACACCCATACAATGCGCACCACGCCGTGATGTTTTTCTCACTCCTACTAGGGAATCTAATGTAACACACACCCATACAATGCGCACCACCCCGTGATGTTTTTCTCACTCCTACTAGTGAATCTAATGTAACAAATACCCATACAATGCGCACCACCCCGTGATGTTTTTCTCACTCCTACTAGTGAATCTAAAGTAACACAAACCCATACAATGCGCACCACCCCGTGATGTTTTTCTCACTCCTACTAGTGAATGTAATGTAACACACACCCATACAATGCGCACCACCCCGTGATGTTTTTCTCACTCCTTCTAGTGAATCTAATGTAACACACACCCATACAATGCGCACCACCCCGTGATGTTTTTCTCACTCCTACTAGTGAATCTGATGTAACACACACCCATACAATGCGCACCACCCCGTGATGTTTTTCTCACTCCTACTAGTGAATCTGATGTAACACACACCCATACAATGCGCACCACCCCGTGATGTTTTTCTCACTCCTACTAGTGTATGTAATGTAACACACACCCATACAATGCGCACCACCCCGTGATGTTTTTCTCACTCCTACTAGTGAATGTAATGTAACACACACCCATACAATGCGCACCACCCCGTGATGTTTTTCTCACTCGTACTAGTGAATGTAATGTAACACACACCCATACAATGCGCACCACCCCGTGATGTTTTTCTCACTCGTACTAGTGAATGTAATGTAACACACACCCATACAATGCGCACGACCCCGTGATGTTTTTCTCCCTCCTACGAGTGAATCTAATGTAACACACACCCATACAATGCGCACCACCACGTGATGTTTTTCTCACTCCTACACGTGAATCTAATGTAACACACACCAATACAATGCGCACCACCCTGTGATGTTTTTCTCACTCCTACTAGTGAATGTAATGTAACACACACCCATACAATGCGCACCACCCCGTGATGTTTTTCTCACTCCTACTAGTGAATGTAATGTAACACACACCCATACAATGCGCACCACCCCGTGATGTTTTTCTCACTCCTACTAGTGAATGTAATGTAACACAAACCCATACAATGCGCACCACCCCGTGATGTTTTTCTCACTCCTACTAGTGAATGTAATGTAACACACACCCATACAATGCGCACCACCTGGTGATGTTTTTCTCACTCCTACTAGTGAATGTAATGTAACACACACACATACAATGCGCACCACCCCGTGATGTTTTTCTCACTCCTACTAGTGAATGTAATGTAACACACACCCATACAATGCGCACCACCCCGTGATGTTTTTCTCACTCCTACTAGTGAATCTAATGTAACACATACCCATACAATGCGCACCACCCCGTGATGTTTTTCTCACTCCTACTAGTGAATGTAATGTAACACACACCCATACAATGCGCAGCACCCCGTTATGTTTTTCTCACTCCTACTAGTGAACGTAATGTAACACACACCCATACAATGCGCACCACCCCGTGATGTTTTTCTCACTCCTACTAGTGAACGTAATGTAACACACACCCATACAATGCGCACCACCCCGTGATGTTTTTCTCACTCCTACTGGTGAACGTAATGTAACACACACCCATACAATGCGCACCACCCCGTGATGTTTTTCTCACTCCTACTAGTGAACGTAATGTAACACACACCCATACAATGCGCACCACACCGTGATGTTTTTCTCACTCCTACTAGTGAATGTAATGTAACACACACCCATACAATGCGCACCACCCCGTGATGTTTTTCTCACTCCTACTAGTGAATGTAGTGTAACACACCCATACAATGCGCACCACCCCGTGATGTTTTTCTCACTCCTACTAGTGAATGTAGTGTAACACACACCCATGAAATGCTCACCACCCCGTGATGTTTTTCTCACTCCTACTAGTGAATGTAATGTAACACACACCCATACAATGCGCACAACCCCGTGATGTTTTTCTCACTCCTACTAGTGAATGTAATGTAACACACACCCATACAATGCGCACCACCCCGTGATGTTTTTCTCACTCCTACTAGTGAATCTAATGTAACACACACATATACAATGCGCACCACCCCGTGATGTTTTTCTCACTCCTACTAGTGAATCTGATGTAACACACACCCATACAATGCGCACCACCCCGTGATGTTTTTCTCACTCCTACTAGTGTATGTAATGTAACACACACCCATACAATGCGCACCACCCCGTGATGTTTTCTCACTCCTACTAGTGAATGTAATGTAACACACACCCATACAATGCGCACCACCCCGTGATGTTTTTCTCACTCCTACTAGTGAATGTAATGTAACAAACACCCATACAATGCGCACCACCCCGTGATGTTTTTCTCACTCGTACTAGTGAATGTAATGTAACACATACCCATACAATGCGCACCACCCCGTGATGTTTTTCTCCCTCCTACGAGTGAATCTAATGTAACACATACCCATACAATGCGCACCACCACGTGATGTTTTTCTCACTCCTACTAGTGAATCTAATGTAACACACACCCATACAATGCTCACCACCCCGTGATGTTTTTCTCACTCCTACTAGTGAATCTGATGTAACACATACCCATACAATGCGCACCACCCCGTGATGTTTTTCTCACTCCTACTAGTGATTGTAATGTAACACACACCCATACAATGCGCACCACCCCGTGATGTTTTTCTCACTCCTACTAGTGAATGTAATGTAACAAACACCCATACAATGCGCACCACCCCGTGATGTTTTTCTCACTCGTACTAGTGAATGTAATGTAACACACACCCATACAATGCACACCACCCCGTGATGTTTTTCTCCCTCCTACGAGTGAATCTAATGTAACACACACCCATACAATGCGCACCACCACGTGATGTTTTTCTCACTCCTACACGTGAATCTAATGTAACACACACCCATACAATGCGCACCACCCTGTGATGATTTTCTCACTCCTACACGTGAATCTAATGTAACACACACCCATACAATGCGCACCACCCCGTGATGTTTTTCTCACTCCTACTAGTGAATGTAATGTAACACACACCCATACAATGCGCACCACCCCGTGATGTTTTTCTCACTCCTACTAGTGAATGTAATGTAACACACACCCATACAATGCGCACCACCCCATGATGTTTTTCTCACTCCTACTAGTGAATGTAATGTAACACACACCCATACAATGCGCACCACCCGGTGATGTTTTTCTCACTCCTACTAGTGAATGTAATGTAACACACACACATACAATGCGCACCACCCCGTGATGTTTTTCTCACTCCTACTAGTGAATCTAATGTAACACACACCCATACAATGCGCACCACCCCGTGATGTTTTTCTCACTCCTACTAGTGAATCTAATGTTACACACACCCATACAATGCGCACCACCCCGTGATGTTTTTCTCACTCCTACTAGTGAACGTAATGTAACACACACCCATACAATGCGCAGCACCCCGTGATGTTTTTCTCACTCCTACTAGTGAACGTAATGTAACACACACCCATACAATGCGCACCACCCCGTGATGTTTTTCTCACTCCTACTAGTGAACGTAATGTAACACACACCCATACAATGCGCACCACCCCGTGATGTTTTTCTCACTCCTACTAGTGAATGTAATGTAACACACACCCATTCAATGCGCACCACCACGTGATGTTTTTCTCACTCCTACTAGTGAATGTAATGTAACACACACCCATACAATGCGCACCACCCCGTGATGTTTTTCTCACTCCTACTAGTGAATGTAGTGTAACACACACCCATACAATGCGCACCACCCCGTGATGTTTTTCTCACTCCTACTAGTGAATGTAGTGTAACACACACCCATGAAATGCTCACCACCCCTTGATGTATTTCTCACTCCTACTAGTGAATGTAATGTAACACACACCCATACAATGCGCACCACCCCGTGATGTTTTTCTCACTCCTACTAGTGAATCTAATGTAACACACACATATACAATGCGCACCACCCCGTGATGTTTTTCTCACTCCTACTAGTGAATCTGATGTAACACACACCCATACAATGCGCACCACCCCGTGATGTTTTTCTCACTCCTACTAGTGTATGTAATGTAACACACACCCATACAATGCGCACCACACCATGATGTTTTTCTCACTCCTACTAGTGAATGTAATGTAACACACACCCATACAATGCGCACCACCCCGTGATGTTTTTCTCACTCCTACTAGTGAATGTAATGTAACAAACACCCATACAATGCGCACCACCCCGTGATGTTTTTCTCACTCGTACTAGTGAATGTAATGTAACACACACCCATACAATGCGCACCACCCCGTGATGTTTTTCTCCCTCCTGCGAGTGAATCTAATGTAACACACACCCATACAATGCGCACCACCACGTGATGTTTTTCTCACTCCTACACGTGAATCTAATGTAACACACACCCATACAATGCGCACCACCCTGTGATGTTTTTCTCACTCCTACTAGTGAATGTAATGTAACACACACCCATACAATGCGCACCACCCCGTGATGTTTTTCTCACTCCTACTAGTGAATGTAATGTAACACACACCCATACAATGCGCACCACCCCGTGATGTTTTTCTCACTGCTACTAGTGAATGTAATGTAACAAACACCCATACAATGCGCACCACCCCGTGATGTTTTTCTCACTCCTACTAGTGAATGTAATGTAACACACACCCATACAATGCGCACCACCCCGTGATGTTTTTCTCACTCCTACTAGTGAATCTAATGTAACACACACCCATACAATGCGCACCACCCCGTGATGTTTTTCTCACTCCTACTAGTGAATCTAATGTAACACACACCCATACAATGCGTACCACCCCGTGATGTTTTTCTCACTCCTACTAGTGAATCTAATGTAACACACACCCGTACAATGCGCACCACCCCGTGATGTTTTTCTCACTCCTACTAGTGAATGTAATGTAACACACACCCGTACAATGCGCACCACCCCGTGATGTTTTTCTCACTCCTACTAGTGAATGTAATGTAACACACACCCATACGATGCGCACCACCCCGTGATGTTTTTCTCACTCCTACTAGTGAATCTAATGTAACACACACCCATACGATGCGCACCACCTCGTGATGTTTTTCTCACTCCTACTAGTGAATGTAATGGAACACACACCCATACAATGCGCACCACCCCGTGATGTTTTTTTCACTCCTACTAGTGAATCTAATGTAACACACACCCATACAATGCGCAGCACCCCGTGATGTTTTTCTCACTCCTACTAGTGAATCTAATGTAACACACACCCATACAATGCGCACCACCCCGTGATGTTTTTATCACTCCTACTAGTGAATCTAATGTAACACAAACCCATACAATGCGCACCACCCCGTGATGTTTTTCTCACTCCTACTAGTGAATGTAACACACACCCATACAATGCGCACCACCTCGTGATGTTTTTTTCACTCCTACTAGTGAATGTAATGTAACACACACCCATACAATGCGCACCACGCCGTGATGTTTTTCTCACTCCTACTAGGGAATCTAATGTAACACACACCCATACAATGCGCACCACCCCGTGATGTTTTTCTCACTCCTACTAGTGAATCTAATGTAACAAATACCCATGCAATGCGCACCACCCCGTGATGTTTTTCTCACTCCTACTAGTGAATCTAAAGTAACACAAACCCATACAATGCGCACCACCCCGTGATGTTTTTCTCACTCCTACTAGTGAATGTAATGTAACACACACCCATACAATGCGCACCACCCCGTGATGTTTTTCTCACTCCTTCTAGTGAATGTAATGTAACACACACCCATACAATGCGCACCACCCCGTGATGTTTTTCTCACTCCTACTAGTGAATCTAATGTAACACACACCCATACAATGCGCACCACCCCGTGATGTTTTTCTCACTGCTACTAGTGAATGTAATGTAACAAACACCCATACAATGCGCACCACCCCGTGATGTTTTTCTCACTCCTACTAGTGAATGTAATGTAACACACACCCATACAATGCGCACCACCCCGTGATGTTTTTCTCACACCTACTAGTGAATCTAATGTAACACACACCCATACAATGCGCACCACCCCGTGATGTTTTTCTCACTCCTACTAGTGAATGTAATGGAACACACACCCATACAATGCGCACCACCCCGTGATGTTTTTCTCACTCCTACTAGTGAATCTAATGTAACACACACCCATACAATGCGCACCACCCCGTGATGTTTTTCTCACTCCTACTAGTGAATGTAATGTAACACACACCCATACAATGCGCACCACCCCGTGATGTTTTTCTCACTCCCACTAGTGAATCTAATGTAACACACACCCATACGATGCGCACCACCTCGTGATGTTTTTCTCACTCCTACTAGTGAATGTAATGGAACACACACCCATACAATGCGCACCACCCCGTGATGTTTTTCTCACTCCTACTAGTGAATCTAATGTAACACACACCCATACAATGCGCACCACCCCGTGATGTTTTTCTCACTCCTACTAGTGAATCTAATGTAACACACACCCATACAATGCGCACCACCCCGTGATGTTTTTCTCACTCCTACTAGTGAATCTAATGTAACACAAACCCATACAATGCGCACCACCCCGTGATGTTTTTCTCACTCATACTAGTGAATGTAATGTAACACACACCCATACAATGCGCACCACCTCGTGATGTTTTTCTCACTCCTACTAGTGAATGTAATGGAACACACACCCATACAATGCGCACCACGCCGTGATGTTTTTCTCACTCCTACTAGGGAATCTAATGTAACACACACCCATACAATGCGCACCACCCCGTGATGTTTTTCTCACTCCTACTAGTGAATCTAATGTAACAAATACCCATACAATGCGCACCACCCCGTGATGTTTTTCTCACTCCTACTAGTGAATCTAAAGTAACACAAACCCATACAATGCGCACCACCCCGTGATGTTTTTCTCACTCCTACTAGTGAATGTAATGTAACACACACCCATACAATGCGCACCACCCCGTGATGTTTTTCTCACTCCTTCTAGTGAATCTAATGTAACACACACCCATACAATGCGCACCACCCCGTGATGTTTTTCTCACTCCTACTAGTGAATCTGATGTAACACACACCCATACAATGCGCACCACCCCGTGATGTTTTTCTCACTCCTACTAGTGAATCTGATGTAACACACACCCATACAATGCGCACCACCCCGTGATGTTTTTCTCACTCCTACTAGTGTATGTAATGTAACACACACCCATACAATGCGCACCACCCCGTGATGTTTTTCTCACTCCTACTAGTGAATGTAATGTAACACACACCCATACAATGCGCACCACCCCGTGATGTTTTTCTCACTCGTACTAGTGAATGTAATGTAACACACACCCATACAATGCGCACCACCCCGTGATGTTTTTCTCACTCGTACTAGTGAATGTAATGTAACACACACCCATACAATGCGCACGACCCCGTGATGTTTTTCTCCCTCCTACGAGTGAATCTAATGTAACACACACCCATACAATGCGCACCACCACGTGATGTTTTTCTCACTCCTACACGTGAATCTAATGTAACACACACCAATACAATGCGCACCACCCTGTGATGTTTTTCTCACTCCTACTAGTGAATGTAATGTAACACACACCCATACAATGCGCACCACCCCGTGATGTTTTTCTCACTCCTACTAGTGAATGTAATGTAACACACACCCATACAATGCGCACCACCCCGTGATGTTTTTCTCACTCCTACTAGTGAATGTAATGTAACACAAACCCATACAATGCGCACCACCCCGTGATGTTTTTCTCACTCCTACTAGTGAATGTAATGTAACACACACCCATACAATGCGCACCACCTGGTGATGTTTTTCTCACTCCTACTAGTGAATGTAATGTAACACACACACATACAATGCGCACCACCCCGTGATGTTTTTCTCACTCCTACTAGTGAATGTAATGTAACACACACCCATACAATGCGCACCACCCCGTGATGTTTTTCTCACTCCTACTAGTGAATCTAATGTAACACATACCCATACAATGCGCACCACCCCGTGATGTTTTTCTCACTCCTACTAGTGAATGTAATGTAACACACACCCATACAATGCGCAGCACCCCGTTATGTTTTTCTCACTCCTACTAGTGAACGTAATGTAACACACACCCATACAATGCGCACCACCCCGTGATGTTTTTCTCACTCCTACTAGTGAACGTAATGTAACACACACCCATACAATGCGCACCACCCCGTGATGTTTTTCTCACTCCTACTGGTGAACGTAATGTAACACACACCCATACAATGCGCACCACCCCGTGATGTTTTTCTCACTCCTACTAGTGAACGTAATGTAACACACACCCATACAATGCGCACCACACCGTGATGTTTTTCTCACTCCTACTAGTGAATGTAATGTAACACACACCCATACAATGCGCACCACCCCGTGATGTTTTTCTCACTCCTACTAGTGAATGTAGTGTAACACACACCCATACAATGCGCACCACCCCGTGATGTTTTTCTCACTCCTACTAGTGAATGTAGTGTAACACACACCCATGAAATGCTCACCACCCCGTGATGTTTTTCTCACTCCTACTAGTGAATGTAATGTAACACACACCCATACAATGCGCACAACCCCGTGATGTTTTTCTCACTCCTACTAGTGAATGTAATGTAACACACACCCATACAATGCGCACCACCCCGTGATGTTTTTCTCACTCCTACTAGTGAATCTAATGTAACACACACATATACAATGCGCACCACCCCGTGATGTTTTTCTCACTCCTACTAGTGAATCTGATGTAACACACACCCATACAATGCGCACCACCCCGTGATGTTTTTCTCACTCCTACTAGTGTATGTAATGTAACACACACCCATACAATGCGCACCACCCCGTGATGTTTTTCTCACTCCTACTAGTGAATGTAATGTAACACACACCCATACAATGCGCACCACCCCGTGATGTTTTTCTCACTCCTACTAGTGAATGTAATGTAACAAACACCCATACAATGCGCACCACCCCGTGATGTTTTTCTCACTCGTACTAGTGAATGTAATGTAACACATACCCATACAATGCGCACCACCCCGTGATGTTTTTCTCCCTCCTACGAGTGAATCTAATGTAACACATACCCATACAATGCGCACCACCACGTGATGTTTTTCTCACTCCTACACGTGAATCTAATGTAACACACACCCATACATTGCGCACCACCCTGTGATGTTTTTCTCACTCCTACTAGTGAATGTAATGTAACACACACCCATACAATGCGCACCACCCCGTGATGTTTTTCTCACTCCTACTAGTGAATGTAATGTAACACACACCCATACAATGCGCACCACCCGTGATGTTTTTCTCACTCCTACTAGTGAATGTAATGTAACACACATCCATACAATGCGCACCACCCCGTGATGTTTTTCTCACTGCTACTAGTGAATGTAATGTAAGAAACACCCATACAATGCGGACCACCCAGTGATGTTTTTCTCACTCCTACTAGTGAATGTAATGTAACACACACCCATACAATGCGCACCACCCCGTGATGTTTTTCTCACTCCTACTAGTGAATCTAATGTAACACACACCCATACAATGCGCACCACCCCGTGATGTTTTTCTCACTCCTACTAGTGAATCTAATGTAACACACACCCATACAATGCGCACCACCCCGTGATGTTTTTCTCACTCCTACTACTGAATGTAATGTAACACACACCCATACAATGCGCACCACCCCGTGATGTTTTTCTCACTCCTACTAGTGAATGTAATGTAACACACACCCATACAATGCGCACCACCCCGTGATGTTTTTCTCACTCCTACTAGTGAATCTAATGTAACACACACCCATAAAATGCGCACCACCTCGTGATGTTTTTCTCACTCCTACTAGTGAATGTAATGGAACACACACCCATACAATGCGCACCACCCCGTGATGTTTTTCTCACTCCTACTAGTGAATCTAATGTAACACACACCCATACAATGCGCACCACCCCATGATGTTTTTCTCACTCCTACTAGTGAATCTAATGTAACACACACCCATACAATGCGCACCACCCCGTGATGTTTTTCTCACTCCTACTAGTGAATCTAATGTAACACAAACCCATACAATGCGCACCACCCCGTGATGTTTTTCTCACTCCTACTAGTGAATGTAATGTAACACACACCCATACAATGCGCACCACCTCGTGATGTTTTTCTCACTCCTACTAGTGAATGTAATGGAACACACACCCATACAATGCGCACCACGCCGTGATGTTTTTCTCACTCCTACTAGGGAATCTAATGTAACACACACCCATACAATGCGCACCACCCCGTGATGTTTTTCTTACTCCTACTAGTGAATGTAATGTAACACACACCCATACAATGCGCACCACCCCGTGATGTATTTCTCACTCCTACTAGTGAATGTAATGTAACACACACCCATACAATGCGCACCACCCCGTGATGTTTTTCTCACTCCTACTAGTGAATGTAGTGTAACACACACCCATACAATGCGCACCACCCCGTGATGTTTTTCTCACTCCTACTAGTGAATGTAGTGTAACACACACCCATGAAATGCTCACCACCCCGTGATGTTTTTCTCACTCCTACTAGTGAATGTAATGTAACACACACCCATACAATGCGCACAACCCCGTGATGTTTTTCTCACTCCTACTAGTGAATGTAATGTAACACACACCCATACAATGCGCACCACCCCGTGATGTTTTTCTCACTCCTACTAGTTAATCTAATGTAACACACACATATACAATGCGCACCACCCCGTGATGTTTTTCTCACTCCTACTAGTGAATCTGATGTAACACACACCCATACAATGCGCACCACCCCGTGATGTTTTTCTCACTCCTACTAGTGTATGTAATGTAACACACACCCATACAATGCGCACCACCCCATGATGTTTTTCTCACTCCTACTAGTGAATGTAATGTAACACACACCCATACAATGCGCACCACCCCGTGATGTTTTTCTCACTCCTACTAGTGAATGTAATGTAACAAACACCCATACAATGCGCACCACCCCGTGATGTTTTTCTCACTCGTACTAGTGAATGTAATGTAACACATACCCATACAATGCGCAACACCCCGTGATGTTTTTCTCCCTCCTACGAGTGAATCTAATGTAACACATACCCATACAATGCGCACCACCACGTGATGTTTTTCTCACTCCTACACGTGAATCTAATGTAACACCCACCCATACAATGCGCACCACCCCGTGATGTTTTTCTCACTCCTACTAGTGAATGTAATGTAACACACACCCATACAATGCGCACCACCCGTGATGTTTTTCTCACTCCTACACGTGAATCTAATGTAACACACACCCATACAATGCGCACCACCCTGTGATGTTTTTCTCACTCCTACTAGTGAATGTAATGTAACACACACCCATACAATGCGCACCACCCCGTGATGTTTTTCTCACTCCTACTAGTGAATGTAATGTAACACACACCCATACCATGCGCACCACCCCGTGATGTTTTTCTCACTCCTACTAGTGAATGTAATGTAACACACACCCATACAATGCGCACCACCCCGTGATGTTTTTCTCACTGCTACTAGTGAATGTAATGTAACAAACACCCATACAATGCGCACCACCCCGTGATGTTTTTCTCACTCCTACTAGTGAATGTAATGTAACACACACCCATACAATGCGCACCACCCCGTGATGTTTTTCTCACTCCTACTAGTGAATCTAATGTAACACACACCCATACAATGCGCACCACCCCGTGATGTTTTTCTCACTCCTACTAGTGAATCTAATGTAACACACACCCGTACAATGCGCACCACCCCGTGATGTTTTTCTCACTCCTACTAGTGAATGTAATGTAACACACACCCGTACAATGCGCACCACCCCGTGATGTTTTTCTCACTCCTACTAGTGAATGTAATGTAACACACACCCATACGATGCGCACCACCCCGTGATGTTTTTCTCACTCCTACTAGTGAATCTAATGTAACACACACCCATACGATGCGCACCACCTCGTGATGTTTTTCTCACTCCTACTAGTGAATGTAATGAAACACACACCCATACAATGCGCACCACCCCGTGATGTTTTTCTCACTCCTACTAGTGAATCTAATGTAACACACACCCATACAATGCGCAGCACCCCGTGATGTTTTTCTCACTCCTACTAGTGAATCTAATGTAACACACACCCATACAATGCGCACCACCCCGTGATGTTTTTATCACTCCTACTAGTGAATCTAATGTAACACAAACCCATACAATGCGCACCACCCCGTGATGTTTTTCTCACTCCTACTAGTGAATGTAACACACACCCATACAATGCGCACCACCTCGTGATGTTTTTTTCACTCCTACTAGTGAATGTAATGTAACACACACCCATACAATGCGCACCACGCCGTGATGTTTTTCTCACTCCTACTAGGGAATCTAATGTAACACACACCCATACAATGCGCACCACCCCGTGATATTTTTCTCACTCCTACTAGTGAATCTAATGTAACAAATACCCATACAATGCGCACCACCCCGTGATGTTTTTCTCACTCCTACTAGTGAATCTAAAGTAACACAAACCCATACCATGCGCACCACCCCGTGATGTTTTTCTCACTCCTACTAGTGAATGTAATGTAACACACACCCATACAATGCGCACCACCCCGTGATGTTTTTCTCACTCCTTCTAGTGAATGTAATGTAACACACACCCATACAATGCGCACCACCCCGTGATGTTTTTCTCACTCCTACTAGTGAATCTAATGTAACACACACCCATACAATGCGCACCACCCCGTGATGTTTTTCTCACTGCTACTAGTGAATGTAATGTAACAAACACCCATACAATGCACACCACCCCGTGATGTTTTTCTCACTCCTACTAGTGAATGTAATTTAACACACACCCATACAATGCGCACCACCCCGTGATGTTTTTCTCACACCTACTAGTGAATCTAATGTAACACACACCCATACAATGCGCACCACCCCGTGATGTTTTTCTCACTCCTACTAGTGAATCTAATGTAACACACACCCATACAATGCGCACCACCCCGTGATGTTTTTCTCACTCCTACTACTGAATGTAATGTAACACACACCCATACAATGCGCACCACCCCGTGATGTTTTTCTCACTCCTACTAGTGAATGTAATGTAACACACACCCATACAATGCGCACCACCCCGTGATGTTTTTCTCACTCCTACTAGTGAATCTAATGTAACACACACCCATACGATGCGCACCACCTCGTGATGTTTTTCTCACTCCTACTAGTGAATGTAATGGAACACACACCCATACAATGCGCACCACCCCGTGATGTTTTTCTCACTCCTACTAGTGAATCTAATGTAACACACACCCATACAATGCGCACCACCCCGTGATGTTTTTCTCACTCCTACTAGTGAATCTAATGTAACACACACCCATACAATGCGCACCACCCCGTGATGTTTTTCTCACTCCTACTAGTGAATCTAATGTAACACAAACCCATACAATGCGCACCACCCCGTGA
Source organism: Cavia porcellus (assembly GCF_034190915.1). Taxonomy (NCBI): domain Eukaryota; kingdom Metazoa; phylum Chordata; class Mammalia; order Rodentia; family Caviidae; genus Cavia; species Cavia porcellus. Next base: position 1,959,317 of record NW_026947562.1, on the reverse strand, counting down.
TGTTTTTCTCACTCATACTAGTGAATGTAATGTAACACACACCCATACAATGCGCACCACCTCGTGATGTTTTTCTCACTCCTACTAGTGAATGTAATGGAACACACACCCATACAATGCGCACCACGCCGTGATGTTTTTCTCACTCCTACTAGGGAATCTAATGTAACACACACCCATACAATGCGCACCACCCCGTGATGTTTTTCTCACTCCTACTAGTGAATCTAATGTAACAAATACCCATACAATGCGCACCACCCCGTGATGTTTTTCTCACTCCTACTAGTGAATCTAAAGTAACACAAACCCATACAATGCGCACCACCCCGTGATGTTTTTCTCACTCCTACTAGTGAATGTAATGTAACACACACCCATACAATGCGCACCACCCCGTGATGTTTTTCTCACTCCTTCTAGTGAATCTAATGTAACACACACCCATACAATGCGCACCACCCCGTGATGTTTTTCTCACTCCTACTAGTGAATCTGATGTAACACACACCCATACAATGCGCACCACCCCGTGATGTTTTTCTCACTCCTACTAGTGAATCTGATGTAACACACACCCATACAATGCGCACCACCCCGTGATGTTTTTCTCACTCCTACTAGTGTATGTAATGTAACACACACCCATACAATGCGCACCACCCCGTGATGTTTTTCTCACTACTACTAGTGAATGTAATGTAACACACACCCATACAATGCGCACCACCCCGTGATGTTTTTCTCACTCGTACTAGTGAATGTAATGTAACACACACCCATACAATGCGCACCACCCCGTGATGTTTTTCTCACTCGTACTAGTGAATGTAATGTAACACACACCCATACAATGCGCACGACCCCGTGATGTTTTTCTCCCTCCTACGAGTGAATCTAATGTAACACACACCCATACAATGCGCACCACCACGTGATGTTTTTCTCACTCCTACACGTGAATCTAATGTAACACACACCCATACAATGCGCACCACCCTGTGATGTTTTTCTCACTCCTACTAGTGAATGTAATGTAACACACACCCATACAATGCGCACCACCCCGTGATGTTTTTCTCACTCCTACTAGTGAATGTAATGTAACACACACCCATACAATGCGCACCACCACGTGATGTTTTTCTCACTCCTACTAGTGAATGTAATGTAACACACACCCATACAATGCGCACCACCCGGTGATGTTTTTCTCATTCCTACTAGTGAATGTAATGTAACACACACACATACAATGCGCACCACCCCGTGATGTTTTTCTCACTCCTACTAGTGAATGTAATGTAACACACACCCATACAATGCGCACCACTCCGTGATGTTTTTCTCACTCCTACTAGTGAATCTAATGTAACACTTACCCATACAATGCGCACCACCCCGTGATGTTTTTCTCACTCCTACTAGTGAATGTAATGTAACACACACCCATACAATGCGCAGCACCCCGTTATGTTTTTCTCACTCCTACTAGTGAACGTAATGTAACACACACCCATACAATGCGCACCACCCCGTGATGTTTTTCTCACTCCTACTAGTGAACGTAATGTAACACACACCCATACAATGCGCACCACCCCGTGATGTTTTTCTCACTCCTACTAGTGAACGTAATGTAACACACACCCATACAATGCGCACCACCCCGTGATGTTTTTCTCACTCCTACTAGTGAACGTAATGTAACACACACCCATACAATGCGCACCACCCCGTGATGTTTTTCTCACTCCTACTAGTGAATGTAATGTAACACACACCCATACAATGCGCACCACCCCGTGATGTTTTTCTCACTCCTACTAGTGAATCTAGTGTAACACACACCCATACAATGCGCACCACCCCGTGATGTTTTTCTCACTCCTACTAGTGAATGTAGTGTAACACACACCCATGAAATGCTCACCACCCCGTGATGTTTTTCTCACTCCTACTAGTGAATGTAATGTAACACACACCCATACAATGCGCACCACCCCGTGATGTTTTTCTCACTCCTACTAGTGAATGTAATGTAACACACACCCATACAATGCGCACCACCCCGTGATGTTTTTCTCACTCCTACTAGTGAATCTAATGTAACACACACATATACAATGCGCACCACCCCGTGATGTTTTTCTCACTCCTACTAGTGAATCTGATGTAACACACACCCATACAATGCGCACCACCCCGTGATGTTTTTCTCACTCCTACTAGTGTATGTAATGTAACACACACCCATACAATGCGCACCACCCCATGATGTTTTTCTCACTCCTACTAGTGAATGTAATGTAACACACACCCATACAATGCGCACCACCCCGTGATGTTTTTCTCACTCCTACTAGTGAATGTAATGTAACAAACACCCATACAATGCGCACCACCCCGTGATGTTTTTCTCACTCGTACTAGTGAATGTAATGTAACACATACCCATACAATGCGCACCACCCCGTGATGTTTTTCTCCCTCCTACGAGTGAATCTAATGTAACACATACCCATACAATGCGCACCACCACGTGATGTTTTTCTCACTCCTACACGTGAATCTAATGTAACACACACCCATACATTGCGCACCACCCTGTGATGTTTTTCTCACTCCTACTAATGAATGTAATGTAACACACACCCATACAATGCGCACCACCCCGTGATGTTTTTCTCACTCCTACTAGTGAATGTAATGTAACACACACCCATACAATGCGCACCACCCGTGATGTTTTTCTCACTCCTACTAGTGAATGTAATGTAACACACATCCATACAATGCGCACCACCCCGTGATGTTTTTCTCACTGCTACTAGTGAATGTAATGTAAGAAACACCCATACAATGCGCACCACCCAGTGATGTTTTTCTCACTCCTACTAGTGAATGTAATGTAACACACACCCATACAATGCGCACCACCCCGTGATGTTTTTCTCACTCCTACTAGTGAATCTAATGTAACACACACCCATACAATGCGCACCACCCCGTGATGTTTTTCTCACTCCTACTAGTGAATCTAATGTAACACACACCCATACAATGCGCACCACCCCGTGATGTTTTTCTCACTCCTACTACTGAATGTAATGTAACACACACCCATACAATGCGCACCACCCCGTGATGTTTTTCTCACTCCTACTAGTGAATGTAATGTAACACACACCCATACAATGCGCACCACCCCGTGATGTTTTTCTCACTCCTACTAGTGAATCTAATGTAACACACACCCATACAATGCGCACCACCTCGTGATGTTTTTCTCACTCCTACTAGTGAATGTAATGGAACACACACCCATACAATGCGCACCACCCCGTGATGTTTTTCTCACTCCTACTAGTGAATCTAATGTAACACACACCCATACAATGCGCACCACCCCGTGATGTTTTTCTCACTCCTACTAGTGAATCTAATGTAACACACACCCATACAATGCGCACCAACCCGTGATGTTTTTCTCACTCCTACTAGTGAATCTAATGTAACACAAACCCATACAATGCGCACCACCCCGTGATGTTTTTCTCACTCCTACTAGTGAATGTAATGTAACACACACCCATACAATGCGCACCACCTCGTGATGTTTTTCTCACTCCTACTAGTGAATGTAATGGAACACACACCCATACAATGCGCACCACGCCGTGATGTTTTTCTCACTCCTACTAGGGAATCTAATGTAACACACACCCATACAATGCGCACCACCCCGTGATGTTTTTCTCACTCCTACTAGTGAATGTAATGTAACACACACCCATACAATGCGCACCACCCCGTGATGTTTTTCTCACTCCTACTAGTGAATGTAATGTAACACACACCCATACAATGCGCACCACCCCGTGATGTTTTTCTCACTCCTACTAGTGAATGTAGTGTAACACACACCCATACAATGCGCACCACCCCGTGATGTTTTTCTCACTCCTACTAGTGAATGTAGTGTAACACACACCCATGAAATGCTCACCACCCCGTGATGTTTTTCTCACTCCTACTAGTGAATGTAATGTAACACACACCCATACAATGCGCACAACCCCGTGATGTTTTTCTCACTCCTACTAGTGAATGTAATGTAACACACACCCATACAATGCGCACCACCCCGTGATGATTTTCTCACTCCTACTAGTTAATCTAATGTAACACACACATATACAATGCGCACCACCCCGTGATGTTTTTCTCACTCCTACTAGTGAATCTGATGTAACACACACCCATACAATGCGCACCACCCCGTGATGTTTTTCTCACTCCTACTAGTGTATGTAATGTAACACACACCCATACAATGCGAACCACCCCATGATGTTTTTCTCACTCCTACTAGTGAATGTAATGTAACACACCCATACAATGCGCACCACCCCGTGATGTTTTTCTCACTCCTACTAGTGAATGTAATGTAACAAACACCCATACAATGCGCACCACCCCGTGATGTTTTTCTCACTCGTACTAGTGAATGTAATGTAACACATACCCATACAATGCGCACCACCCCGTGATGTTTTTCTCCCTCCTACGAGTGAATCTAATGTAACACATACCCATACAATGCGCACCACCACGTGATGTTTTTCTCACTCCTACACGTGAATCTAATGTAACACACACCCATACAATGCGCACCACCCTGTGATGTTTTTCTCACTCCTACTAGTGAATGTAATGTAACACACACCCATACAATGCGCACCACCCGTGATGTTTTTCTCACTCCTACTAGTGAATGTAATGTAACACACATCCATACAATGCGCACCACCCCGTGATGTTTTTCTCACTGCTACTAGTGAATGTAATGTAAGAAACACCCATACAATGCGCACCACCCATTGATGTTTTTCTCACTCCTACTAGTGAATGTAATGTAACACACACCCATACAATGCGCACCACCCCGTGATGTTTTTCTCACTCCTACTAGTGAATCTAATGTAACACACACCCATACAATGCGCACCACCCCGTAATGTTTTTCTCACTCCTACTAGTGAATCTAATGTAACACACACCCATACAATGCGCACCACCCCGTGATGTTTTTCTCACTCCTACTACTGAATGTAATGTAACACACACCCATACAATGCGCACCACCCCGTGATGTTTTTCTCACTCCTACTAGTGAATGTAATGTAACACACACCCATACAATGCGCACCACCCCGTGATGTTTTTGTCACTCCTACTAGTGAATCTAATGTAACACACACCCATACAATGCGCACCACCTCGTGATGTTTTTCTCACTCCTACTAGTGAATGTAATGGAACACACACCCATACAATGCGCACCACCCCGTGATGTTTTTCTCACTCCTACTAGTGAATCTAATGTAACACACACCCATGCAATGCGCACCACCCCGTGATGTTTTTCTCACTCCTACTAGTGAATCTAATGTAACACACACCCATACAATGCGCACCACCCCGTGATGTTTTTCTCACTCCTACTAGTGAATCTAATGTAACACAAACCCATACAATGCGCACCACCCCGTGATGTTTTTCTCACTCCTACTAGTGAATGTAATGGAACACACACCCATACAATGCGCACCACCTCGTGATGTTTTTCTCACTCCTACTAGTGAATGTAATGGAACACACACCCATACAATGCGCACCACGCCGTGATGTTTTTCTCACTCCTACTAGGGAATCTAATGTAACACACACCCATACAATGCGCACCACCCCGTGATGTTTTTCTCACTCCTACTAGTGAATGTAATGTAACACACACCCATACAATGCGCACCACCCCGTGATGTTTTTCTCACTCCTACTAGTGAATGTAATGTAACACACACCCATACAATGCGCACCACCCCGTGATGTTTTTCTCACTCCTACTAGTGAATGTAGTGTAACACACACCCATACAATGCGCACCACCCCGTGATGTTTTTCTCACTCCTACTAGTGAATGTAGTGTAACACACACCCATGAAATGCTCACCACCCCGTGATGTTTTTCTCACTCCTACTAGTGAATGTAATGTAACACACACCCATACAATGCGCACAACCCCGTGATGTTTTTCTCACTCCTACTAGTGAATGTAATGTAACACACACCCATACAATGCGCACCACCCCGTGATGTTTTTCTCACTCCTACTAGTTAATCTAATGTAACACACACATATACAATGCGCACCACCCCGTGATGTTTTTCTCACTCCTACTAGTGAATCTGATGTAACACACACCCATACAATGCGCACCACCCCGTGATGTTTTTCTCACTCCTACTAGTGTATGTAATGTAACACACACCCATACAATGCGCACCACCCCATGATGTTTTTCTCACTCCTACTAGTGAATGTAATGTAACACACACCCATACAATGCGCACCACCCCGTGATGTTTTTCTCACTCCTACTAGTGAATGTAATGTAACAAACACCCATACAATGCGCACCACCCCGTGATGTTTTTCTCACTCGTACTAGTGAATGTAATGTAACACATACCCATACAATGCGCACCACCCCGTGATGTTTTTCTCCCTCGTACGAGTGAATCTAATGTAACACACACCCATACAATGCGCACCACCACGTGATGTTTTTCTCACTCCTACACGTGAATCTAATGTAACACACACCCATACAATGCGCACCACCCTGTGATGTTTTTCTCACTCCTACTAGTGAATGTAATGTAACACACACCCATACAATGCGCACCACCCCGTGATGTTTTTCTCACTCCTACTAGTGAATGTAATGTAACACACACCCATACAATGCGCACCACCCGTGATGTTTTTCTCACTCCTACTAGTGAATGTAATGTAACACACATCCATACAATGCGCACCACCCCGTGATGTTTTTCTCACTGCTACTAGTGAATGTAATGTAAGAAACACCCATACAATGCGCACCACCCAGTGATGTTTTTCTCACTCCTACTAGTGAATGTAATGTAACACACACCCATACAATGCGCACCACCCCGTGATGTTTTTCTCACTCCTACTAGTGAATCTAATGTAACACACACCCATACAATGCGCACCACCCCGTAATGTTTTTCTCACTCCTACTAGTGAATCTAATGTAACACACACCCATACAATGCGCACCACCCCGTGATGTTTTTCTCACTCCTACTACTGAATGTAATGTAACACACACCCATACAATGCGCACCACCCCGTGATGTTTTTCTCACTCCTACTAGTGAATGTAATGTAACACACACCCATACAATGCGCACCACCCCGTGATGTTTTTGTCACTCCTACTAGTGAATCTAATGTAACACACACCCATACAATGCGCACCACCTCGTGATGTTTTTCTCACTCCTACTAGTGAATGTAATGGAACACACACCCATACAATGCGCACCACCCCGTGATGTTTTTCTCACTCCTACTAGTGAATCTAATGTAACACACACCCATGCAATGCGCACCACCCCGTGATGTTTTTCTCACTCCTACTAGTGAATCTAATGTAACACACACCCATACAATGCGCACCACCCCGTGATGTTTTTCTCACTCCTACTAGTGAATCTAATGTAACACAAACCCATACAATGCGCACCACCCCGTGATGTTTTTCTCACTCCTACTAGTGAATGTAATGTAACACACACCCATACAATGCGCACCACCTCGTGATGTTTTTCTCACTCCTACTAGTGAATGTAATGGAACACACACCCATACAATGCGCACCACGCCGTGATGTTTTTCTCACTCCTACTAGGGAATCTAATGTAACACACACCCATACAATGCGCACCACCCCGTGATGTTTTTCTCACTCCTACTAGTGAATGTAATGTAACACACACCCATACAATGCGCACCACCCCGTGATGTTTTTCTCACTCCTACTAGTGAATGTAATGTAACACACACCCATACAATGCGCACCACCCCGTGATGTTTTTCTCACTCCTACTAGTGAATGTAGTGTAACACACACCCATACAATGCGCACCACCCCGTGATGTTTTTCTCACTCCTACTAGTGAATGTAGTGTAACACACACCCATGAAATGCTCACCACCCCGTGATGTTTTTCTCACTCCTACTAGTGAATGTAATGTAACACACACCCATACAATGCGCACAACCCCGTGATGTTTTTCTCACTCCTACTAGTGAATGTAATGTAACACACACCCATACAATGCGCACCACCCCGTGATGTTTTTCTCACTCCTACTAGTTAATCTAATGTAACACACACATATACAATGCGCACCACCCCGTGATGTTTTTCTAACTCCTACTAGTGAATCTGATGTAACACACACCCATACAATGCGCACCACCCCGTGATGTTTTTCTCACTCCTACTAGTGTATGTAATGTAACACACACCCATACAATGCGCACCACCCCATGATGTTTTTCTCACTCCTACTAGTGAATGTAATGTAACACACACCCATACAATGCGCACCACCCCGTGATGTTTTTCTCACTCCTACTAGTGAATGTAATGTAACAAACACCCATACAATGCGCACCACCCCGTGATGTTTTTCTCACTCGTACTAGTGAATGTAATGTAACACATACCCATACAATGCGCACCACCCCGTGATGTTTTTCTCCCTCGTACGAGTGAATCTAATGTAACACACACCCATACAATGCGCACCACCACGTGATGTTTTTCTCACTCCTACACGTGAATCTAATGTAACACACACCCATACAATGCGCACCACCCTGTGATGTTTTTCTCACTCCTACTAGTGAATGTAATGTAACACACACCCATACAATGCGCACCACCCCGTGATGTTTTTCTCACTCCTACTAGTGAATGTAATGTAACACACACCCATACAATGCGCACCACCCGTGATGTTTTTCTCACTCCTACTAGTGAATGTAATGTAACACACATCCATACAATGCGCACCACCCCGTGATGTTTTTCTCACTGCTACTAGTGAATGTAATGTAAGAAACACCCATACAATGCGCACCACCCAGTGATGTTTTTCTCACTCCTACTAGTGAATGTAATGTAACACACACCCATACAATGCGCACCACCCCGTGATGTTTTTCTCACTCCTACTAGTGAATCTAATGTAACACACACCCATACAATGCGCACCACCCCGTGATGTTTTTCTCACTCCTACTAGTGAATCTAATGTAACACACACCCATACAATGCGCACCACCCCGTGATGTTTTTCTCACTCCTACTACTGAATGTAATGTAACACACACCCATACAATGCGCACCACCCCGTGATGTTTTTCTCACTCCTACTAGTGAATCTAATGTAACACACACCCATACAATGCGCACCACCCCGTGATGTTTTTCTCACTCCTACTAGTGAATCTAATGTAACACACACCCATACGATGCGCACCACCTCGTGATGTTTTTCTCACTCCTACTAGTGAATGTAATGGAGCACATACCCATACAATGCGCACCACCCCGTGATGTTTTTCTCACTCCTACTAGTGAATCTAATGTAACACACACCCATACAATGCGCACCACCCCGTGATGTTTTTCTCACTCCTACTAGTGAATCTAATGTAACACACACCCATACAATGCGCACCACCCCGTGATGTTTTTCTCACTCCTACTAGTGAATGTAATGTAACACACACCCATACAATGCGCACCACCTCGTGATGTTTTTCTCACTCCTACTAGTGAATGTAATGGAACACACACCCATACAATGCGCACCACGCCGTGATGTTTTTCTCACTCCTACTAGGGAATCTAATGTAACACACACCCATACAATGCGCACCACCCCGTGATGTTTTTCTCACTCCTACTAGTGAATGTAATGTAACACACACCCATACAATGCGCACCACCTCGTGATGTTTTTCTCACTCCTACTAGTGAATGTAATGGAACACACACCCATACAATGCGCACCACGCCTTGATGTTTTTCTCACTCCTACTAGTGAATCTAATGTAACACAAACCCATACAATGCGCACCACCCCGTGATGTTTTTCTCACTCCTACTAGTGAATGTAATGTAACACACACCCATACAATGCGCACCACCTCGTGATGTTTTTCTCACTCCTACTAGTGAATGTAATGGAACACACACCCATACAATGCGCACCACGCCGTGATGTTTTTCTCACTCCTACTAGGGAATCTAATGTAACACACACCCATACAATGCGCACCACCCCGTGATGTTTTTCTCACTCCTACTAGTGAATGTAATGTAACACACACCCATACAATGCGCACCACCCCGTGATGTTTTTCTCACTCCTACTAGTGAATGTAATGTAACACACACTCATACAATGCGCACCACCCCGTGATGTTTTTCTCACTCCTACTAGTGAATGTAATGTAACACACACCCATACAATGCGCACCACCCCGTGATGTTTTTCTCACTCCTACTAGTGAGTGTAGTGTAACACACACCCATACAATGCGCACCACCCCGTGATGTTTTTCTCACTCCTACTAGTGAATGTAATGTAACACACACCCATACAATGCGCACCACCCCGTGATGTTTTTCTCACTCCTACTAGTGAATGTAATGTAACACACACCCATACAATGCGCACCACCCCGTGATGTTTTTCTCACTCCTACTAGTGAATGTAATGTAACACACACCCATACAATGCGCACCACCCCGTGATGTTTTTCTCACTCCTTCTAGTGAATCTAATGTAACACACACCCATACAATGCGCACCACCCCGTGATGTTTTTCTCACTCCTACTAGTGAATCTAATGTAACACACACCCATACAATGCGCACCACCCCGTGATGTTTTTCTCACTCCTACTAGTGAATCTAATGTAACACACACCCATACAATGCGCACCACCCCGTGATGTTTTTCTCACTCCTACTAGTGAATCTAATGTAACACACACCCATACAATGCGCACCACGCCGTGATGTTTTTCTCACTCCTACTAGTGAATGTAATGTAACACACACCCATACAATGCGCACCACCCCGTGATGTTTTTCTCACTCCTACTAGTGAACGTAATGTAACACACACCCATACAATGCGCACCACCCCGTGATGTTTTTCTCACTCCTACTAGTGAACGTAATGTAACACACACCCATACAATGCGCACCACCCCGTGATGTTTTTCTCACTCCTACTAGTGAACGTAATGTAACACACACCCATACAATGCGCACCACCCCGTGATGTTTTTCTCACTCCTACTAGTGAATGTAATGTAACACACACCCATACAATGCGCACCACCCCGTGATGTTTTTCTCACTCCTACTAGTGAATGTAATGTAACACACACCCATACAATGCGCACCACCCCGTGATGTTTTTCTCACTCCTACTAGTGAATCTAATGTAACACACACCCATACAATGCGCACCACCCCGTGATGTTTTTCTCACTCCTACTAGTGAATCTAATGTAACACACACCCATACAATGCGCACCACCCCGTGATGTTTTTCTCACTCCTACTAGTGAATGTAATGTAACACACACCCATACAATGCGCACCACCCCGTGATGTTTTTCTCACTCCTACTAGTGAACGTAATGTAACACACACCCATACAATGCGCACCACCCCGTGATGTTTTTCTCACTCCTACTAGTGAACGTAATGTAACACACACCCATCCAATGCGCACCACCCCGTGATGTTGTTCTCACTCCTACTAGTGAATCTAATGTAACAAATACCCATACAATGCGCACCACCCCGTGATGTTTTTCTCACTCCTACTAGTGAATCTAAAGTAACACAAACCCATACAATGCGCACCACCCCGTGATGTTTTTCTCACTCCTACTAGTGAATGTAATGTAACACACACCCATACAATGCGCACCACCCCGTGATGTTTTTCTCACTCCTTCTAGTGAATCTAATGTAACACACACCCATACAATGCGCACCACCCCGTGATGTTTTTCTCACTCCTACTAGTGAATCTAATGTAACACACACCCATACAATGCGCACCACCCCGTGATGTTTTTCTCACTCCTACTAGTGAATCTGATGTAACACACACCCATACAATGCGCACCACCCCGTGATGTTTTTCTCACTCCTACTAGTGTATGTAATGTAACACACACCCATACAATGCGCACCACCCCGTGATGTTTTTCTCACTCCTACTAGTGAATGTAATGTAACACACACCCATACAATGCGCACCACCCCGTGATGTTTTTCTCACTCCTACTAGTGAATGTAATGTAACACACACCCATACAATGCGCACCACCCCGTGATGTTTTTCTCACTCGTACTAGTGAATGTAATGTAACACACACCCATACAATGCGCACGACCCCGTGATGTTTTTCTCCCTCCTACGAGTGAATCTAATGTAACACACACCCATACAATGCGCACCACCACGTGATGTTTTTCTCACTCCTACACGTGAATCTAATGTAACACACACCCATACAATGCGCACCACCCTGTGATGTTTTTCTCACTCCTACTAGTGAATGTAATGTAACACACACCCATACAATGCGCACCACCCCGTGATGTTTTTCTCACTCCTACTAGTGAATGTAATGTAACACACACGCATACAATGCGCACCACCCCGTGATGTTTTTCTCACTCCTACTAGTGAATGTAATGTATCACACACCCATACAATGCGCACCACCCCGTGATGTTTTTCTCACTCCTACTAGTGAATGTAATGTAACACACACCCATACAATGCGCACCACCCCGTGATGTTTTTCTCACTCCTACTAGTGAATGTAATGTATCACACACCCATACAATGCGCACCACGCCGTGATGTTTTTCTCACTCCTACTAGTGAATGTAATGTAACACACACCCATACAATGCGCACCACCCCGTGATGTTTTTCTCACTCCTACTAGTGAACGTAATGTAACACACACCCATACAATGCGCACCACCCCGTGATGTTTTTCTCACTCCTACTAGTGAACGTAATGTAACACACACCCATACAATGCGCACCACCCCGTGATGTTTTTCTCACTCCTACTAGTGAACGTAATGTAACACACACCCATACAATGCGCACCACCCCGTGATGTTTTTCTCACTCCTACTAGTGAATGTAATGTAACACACACCCATACAATGCGCACCACCCCGTGATGTTTTTCTCACTCCTACTAGTGAATGTAATGTAACACACACCCATACAATGCGCACCACCCCGTGATGTTTTTCTCACTCCTACTAGTGAATCTAATGTAACACACACCCATACAATGCGCACCACCCCGTGATGTTTTTCTCACTCCTACTAGTGAATCTAATGTAACACACACCCATACAATGCGCACCACCCCGTGATGTTTTTCTCACTCCTACTAGTGAATGTAATGTAACACACACCCATACAATGCGCACCACCCCGTGATGTTTTTCTCACTCCTACTAGTGAACGTAATGTAACACACACCCATACAATGCGCACCACCCCGTGATGTTTTTCTCACTCCTACTAGTGAACGTAATGTAACACACACCCATACAATGCGCACCACCCCGTGATGTTTTTCTCACTCCTACTAGTGAATCTAATGTAACAAATACCCATACAATGCGCACCACCCCGTGATGTTTTTCTCACTCCTACTAGTGAATCTAAAGTAACACAAACCCATACAATGCGCACCACCCCGTGATGTTTTTCTCACTCCTACTAGTGAATGTAATGTAACACACACCCATACAATGCGCACCACCCCGTGATGTTTTTCTCACTCCTTCTAGTGAATCTAATGTAACACACACCCATACAATGCGCACCACCCCGTGATGTTTTTCTCACTCCTACTAGTGAATCTAATGTAACACACACCCATACAATGCGCACCACCCCGTGATGTTTTTCTCACTCCTACTAGTGAATCTGATGTAACACACACCCATACAATGCGCACCACCCCGTGATGTTTTTCTCACTCCTACTAGTGTATGTAATGTAACACACACCCATACAATGCGCACCACCCCGTGATGTTTTTCTCACTCCTACTAGTGAATGTAATGTAACACACACCCATACAATGCGCACCACCCCGTGATGTTTTTCTCACTCCTACTAGTGAATGTAATGTAACACACACCCATACAATGCGCACCACCCCGTGATGTTTTTCTCACTCGTACTAGTGAATGTAATGTAACACACACCCATACAATGCGCACGACCCCGTGATGTTTTTCTCCCTCCTACGAGTGAATCTAATGTAACACACACCCATACAATGCGCACCACCACGTGATGTTTTTCTCACTCCTACACGTGAATCTAATGTAACACACACCCATACAATGCGCACCACCCTGTGATGTTTTTCTCACTCCTACTAGTGAATGTAATGTAACACACACCCATACAATGCGCACCACCCCGTGATGTTTTTCTCACTCCTACTAGTGAATGTAATGTAACACACACCCATACAATGCGCACCACCCCGTGATGTTTTTCTCACTCCTACTAGTGAATGTAATGTATCACACACCCATACAATGCGCACCACCCCGTGATGTTTTTCTCACTCCTACTAGTGAATGTAATGTAACACACACCCATACAATGCGCACCACCCGGTGATGTCTTTCTCACTCCTACTAGTGAATGTAATGTAACACACACACATACAATGCGCACCACCCCGTGATGTTTTTCTCACTCCTACTAGTGAATCTAATGTAACACACACCCATACAATGCGCACCACCCCGTGATGTTTTTCTCACTCCTACTAGTGAATCTAATGTAACACACACCCATACAATGCGCACCACCCCGTGATGTTTTTCTCACTCCTACTAGTGAATGTAATGTAACACACACCCATACAATGCGCAGCACCCCGTGATGTTTTTCTCACTCCTACTAGTGAACGTAATGTAACACACACCCATACAATGCGCACCACCCCGTGATGTTTTTCTCACTCCTACTAGTGAACGTAATGTAACACACACCCATACAATGAGCACCACCCCGTGATGTTTTTCTCACTCCTACTAGTGAACGTAATGTAACACACACCCATACAATGCGCACCACCCCGTGATGTTTTTCTCACTCCTACTAGTGAACGTAATGTAACACACACCCATACAATGCGCACCACCCCGTGATGTTTTTCTCACTCCTACTAGTGAATGTAATGTAACACACACCCATACAATGCGCACCACCCCGTGATGTTTTTCTCACTCCTACTAGTGAATGTAGTGTAACACACACACATACAATGCGCACCACCCCGTGATGTTTTTCTCACTCCTACTAGTGAATGTAGTGTAACACACACCCATGAAATGCTCACCATCCCGTGATGTTTTTCTCACTCCTACTAGTGAATGTAATGTAACACACACCCATACAATGCGCACCACCCCGTGACGTTTTTCTCACTCCTACTAGTGAATGTAATGTAACACACACCCATACAATGCGCACCACCCCGTGATGTTTTTCTCACTCCTACTAGTGAATCTAATGTAACACACACATATACAATGCGCACCACCCCGTGATGTTTTTCTCACTCCTACTAGTGAATCTGATGTAACACACACCCATACAATGCGCACCACCCCGTGATGTTTTTCTCACTCCTACACGTGAATCTAATGTAACACACACCCATACATTGCGCACCACCCCGTGATGTTTTTCTCACTCCTACTAGTGAATCTAATGTAACACACACATATACAATGCGCACCACCCCGTGATGTTTTTCTCACTCCTACTAGTGAATCTAATGTAACACACACCCATACAATGCGCACCACCACGTGATGTTTTTCTCACTCCTACACGTGAATCTAATGTAACACACACCCATACATTGCGCACCACCCTGTGATGTTTTTCTCACTCCTACTAGTGAATGTAATGTAACACACACCCATACAATGCGCACCACCCCGTGATGTTTTTCTCACTCCTACTAGTGAATGTAATGTAACACACACCCATACAATGCGCACCACCCCGTGATGTTTTTCTCACTCCTACTAGTGAATGTAATGTAACACACACCCATACAATGCGCACCACCCCGTGATGTTTTTCTCACTGCTACTAGTGAATGTAATGTAACAAACACCCATACAATGCGCACCACCCAGTGATGTTTTTCTCACTCCTACTAGTGAATGTAATGTAACACACACCCATACAATGCGCACCACCCCGTGATGTTTTTCTCACTCCTACTAGTGAATCTAATGTAACACACACCCATACAATGCGCACCTCCCCGTGATGTTTTTCTCACTCCTACTAGTGAATCTAATGTAACACACACCCATACAATGCGCACCACCCCGTGATGTTTTTCTCACTCCTACTAGTGAATGTAATGTAACACACACTCATACAATGCGCACCACCCCGTGATGTTTTTCTCACTCCTACTAGTGAATGTAATGTAACACACACCCATACGATGCGCACCACCCCGTGATGTTTTTCTCACTCCTACTAGTGAATCTAATGTAACACACACCCATACGATGCGCACCACCCCGTGATGTTTTTCTCACTGATACTAGTGAATCTAATGGAACACACACCCATACAATGCGCACCACCCCGTGATGTTTTTCTCACTCCTACTAGTGAATCTAATGTAACACACACCCATACAATGCGCACCACCCCGTGATGTTTTTCTCACTCCTACTAGTGAATCTAATGTAACACACACCCATACAATGCGCACCACCCCGTGATGTTTTTCTCACTCCTACTAGTGAATCTAATGTAACACAAACCCATACAATGCGCACCACCCCGTGATGTTTTTCTCACTCCTACTAGTGAATGTAATGTAACACACACCCATACAATGCGCACCACCCCGTGATGTTTTTCTCACTCCTACTAGTGAATGTAATGTAACACACACCCATACAATGCGCACCACCCCGTGATGTTTTTCTCACTCCTACTAGTGAATCTAATGTAACACACACCCATACAATGCGCACCACCTCGTGATGTTTTTCTCACTCCTACTAGTGAATGTAATGGAACACATACCCATACAATGCGCACCACCCCGTGATGTTTTTCTCACTCCTACTAGTGAATCTAATGTAACACACACCCATACAATGCGCACCACCCCGTGATGTTTTTCTCACTCCTACTAGTGAATCTAATGTAACACACACCCATACAATGCGCACCACCCCGTGATGTTTTTCTCACTCTTACTAGTGAATCTAATGTAACACAAACCCATACAATGCGCACCACCCCGTGATGTTTTTCTCACTCCTACTAGTGAATGTAATGTAACACACACCCATACAATGCGCACCACCTCGTGATGTTTTTCTCACTCCTACTAGTGAATGTAATGGAACACACACCCATACAATGCGCACCACGCCGTGATGTTTTTCTCACTCCTACTAGGGAATCTAATGTAACACACACCCATACAATGCGCACCACCCCGTGATGTTTTTCTCACTCCTACTAGTGAATGTAATGTAACACACACCCATACAATGCGCACCACCCCGTGATGTTTTTCTCACTCCTACTAGTGAATGTAATGTAACACACACCCATACAATGCGCACCACCCCGTGATGTTTTTCTCACTCCTACTAGTGAATGTAGTGTAACACACACCCATACAATGCGCACCACCCCGTGATGTTTTTCTCACTCCTACTAGTGAATGTAGTGTAACACACACCCATGAAATGCTCACCACCCCGTGATGTTTTTCTCACTCCTACTAGTGAATCTAATGTAACACACACCCATACAATGCGCACAACCCCGTGATGTTTTTCTCACTCCTACTAGTGAATGTAATGTAACACACACCCATACAATGCGCACCACCCCGTGATGTTTTTCTCACTCCTACTAGTGAATCTAATGTAACACACACATATACAATGCGCACCACCCCGTGATGTTTTTCTCACTCCTACTAGTGAATCTGATGTAACACACACCCATACAATGCGCACCACCCCGTGATGTTTTTCTCACTCCTACTAGTGTATGTAATGTAACACACACCCATACAATGCGAACCACCCCATGATGTTTTTCTCACTCCTACTAGTGAATGTAATGTAACACACACCCATACAATGCGCACCACCCCGTGATGTTTTTCTCACTCCTACTAGTGAATGTAATGTAACAAACACCCATACAATGCGCACCACCCCGTGATGTTTTTCTCACTCGTACTAGTGAATGTAATGTAACACATACCCATACAATGCGCACCACCACGTGATGTTTTTCTCACTCCTACACGTGAATCTAATGTAACACACACCCATACAATGCGCACCACCCTGTGATGTTTTTCTCACTCCTACTAGTGAATGTAATGTAACACACACCCATACAATGCGCACCACCCCGTGATGTTTTTCTCACTGCTACTAGTGAATGTAATGTAACAAACACCCATACAATGCGCACCACCCAGTGATGTTTTTCTCACTCCTACTAGTGAATGTAATGTAACACACACCCATACAATGCGCACCACCCCGTGATGTTTTTCTCACTCCTACTAGTGAATCTAATGTAACACACACCCATACAATGCGCACCTCCCCGTGATGTTTTTCTCACTCCTACTAGTGAATCTAATGTAACACACACCCATACAATGCGCACCACCCCGTGATGTTTTTCTCACTCCTACTAGTGAATGTAATGTAACACACACTCATACAATGCGCACCACCCCGTGATGTTTTTCTCACTCCTACTAGTGAATGTAATGTAACACACACCCATACGATGCGCACCACCCCGTGATGTTTTTCTCACTCCTACTAGTGAATCTAATGTAACACACACCCATACGATGCGCACCACCCCGTGATGTTTTTCTCACTCCTACTAGTGAATGTAATGTAACACACACCCATACAATGCGCACCACCCCGTGATGTTTTTCTCACTCCTACTAGTGAATCTAACGTAACACACACCCATACAATGCGCACCACCCCGTGATGTTTTTCTCACTCCTACTAGTGAATCTAATGTAACACACACCCATACAATGCGCACCACCCCGTGATGTTTTTCTCACTCCTACTAGTGAATCTAATGTAACACAAACCCATACAATGCGCACCACCCCGTGATGTTTTTCTCACTCCTACTAGTGAATGTAATGTAACACACACCCATACAATGCGCACCACCCCGTGATGTTTTTCTCACTCCTACTAGTGAATGTAATGTAACACACACCCATACAATGCGCACCACCCCGTGATGTTTTTCTCACTCCTACTAGTGAATCAATGTAACACACACCCATACAATGCGCACCACCTCGTGATGTTTTTCTCACTCCTACTAGTGAATGTAATGGAACACACACCCATACAATGCGCACCACCCCGTGATGTTTTTCTCACTCCTACTAGTGAATCTAATGTAACACACACCCATACAATGCGCACCACCCCGTGATGTTTTTCTCACTCCTACTAGTGAATCTAATGTAACACACACCCATACAATGCGCACCACCCCGTGATGTTTTTCTCACTCCTACTAGTGAATCTAATGTAACACAAACCCATACAATGCGCACCACCCCGTGATGTTTTTCTCACTCCTACTAGTGAATGTAATGTAACACACACCCATACAATGCGCACCACCTCGTGATGTTTTTCTCACTCCTACTAGTGAATGTAATGGAACACACACCCATACAATGCGCACCACGCCGTGATGTTTTTCTCACTCCTACTAGGGAATCTAATGTAACACACACCCATACAATGCGCACCACCCCGTGATGTTTTTCTCACTCCTACTAGTGAATGTAATGTAACACACACCCATACAATGCGCACCACCCCGTGATGTTTTTCTCACTCCTACTAGTGAATGTAATGTAACACACACCCATACAATGCGCACCACCCCGTGATGTTTTTCTCACTCCCTACTAGTGAATGTAGTGTAACACACACCCATACAATGCGCACCACCCCGTGATGTTTTTCTCACTCCTACTAGTGAATGTAGTGTAACACACACCCATGAAATGCTCACCACCCCGTGATGTTTTTCTCACTCCTACTAGTGAATGTAATGTAACACACACCCATACAATGCGCACAACCCCGTGATGTTTTTCTCACTCCTACTAGTGAATGTAATGTAACACACACCCATACAATGCGCACCACCCCGTGATGTTTTTCTCACTCCTACTAGTGAATCTAATGTAACACACACATATACAATGCGCACCACCCCGTGATGTTTTTCTCACTCCTACTAGTGAATCTGATGTAACACACACCCATACAATGCGCACCACCCCGTGATGTTTTTCTCACTCCTACTAGTGTATGTAATGTAACACACACCCATACAATGCGCACCACCCCATGATGTTTTTCTCACTCCTACTAGTGAATGTAATGTAACACACACCCATACAATGCGCACCACCCCGTGATGTTTTTCTCACTCCTACTAGTGAATGTAATGTAACAAACACCCATACAATGCGCACCACCCTGTGATGTTTTTCTCACTCGTACTAGTGAATGTAATGTAACACATACCCATACAATGCGCACCACCCCGTGATGTTTTTCTCCCTCCTACGAGTGAATCTAATGTAACACACACCCATACAATGCGCACCACCACGTGATGTTTTTCTCACTCCTACACGTGAATCTAATGTAACACACACCCATACAATGCGCACCACCCTGTGATGTTTTTCTCACTCCTACTAGTGAATGTAATGTAACACACACCCATACAATGCGCACCACCCCGTGATGTTTTTCTCACTCCTACTAGTGAATGTAATGTAACACACACCCATACAATGCGCACCACCCGTGATGTTTTTCTCACTCCTACTAGTGAATGTAATGTAACACACATCCATACAATGCGCACCACCCCGTGATGTTTTTCTCACTGCTACTAGTGAATGTAATGTAAGAAACACCCATACAATGCGCACCACCCAGTGATGTTTTTCTCACTCCTACTAGTGAATGTAATGTAACACACACCCATACAATGCGCACCACCTCGTGATGTTTTTCTCACTCCTACTAGTGAATCTAATGTAACACACACCCATACAATGCGCACCACCCCGTGATGTTTTTCTCACTCCTACTAGTGAATCTAATGTAACACACACCCATACAATGCGCACCACCCCGTGATGTTTTTCTCACTCCTACTACTGAATGTAATGTAACACACACCCATACAATGCGCACCACCCCGTGATGTTTTTCTCACTCCTACTAGTGAATGTAATGTAACACACACCCATACAATGCGCACCACCCCGTGATGTTTTTCTCACTCCTACTAGTGAATCTAATGTAACACACACCCATACGATGCGCACCACCTCGTGATGTTTTTCTCACTCCTACTAGTGAATGTAATGGAGCACATACCCATACAATGCGCACCACCCCGTGATGTTTTTCTCACTCCTACTAGTGAATCTAATGTAACACACACCCATACAATGCGCACCACCCCGTGATGTTTTTCTCACTCCTACTAGTGAATCTAATGTAACACACACCCATACAATGCGCACCACCCCGTGATGTTTTTCTCACTCCTACTAGTGAATCTAATGTAACACAAACCCATACAAAGCGCACCACCCCGTGATGTTTTTCTCACTCCTACTAGTGAATGTAATGTAACACACACCCATACAATGCGCACCACCTCGTGATGTTTTTCTCACTCCTACTAGTGAATGTAATGGAACACACACCCATACAATGCGCACCACGCCGTGATGTTTTTCTCACTCCTACTAGGGAATCTAATGTAACACACACCCATACAATGCGCACCACCCCGTGATGTTTTTCTCACTCCTACTAGTGAATGTAATGTAACACACACCCATACAATGCGCACCACCCGTGATGTTTTTCTCACTCCTACTAGTGAATGTAATGTAACACACACTCATACAATGCGCACCACCCCGTGATGTTTTTCTCACTCCTACTAGTGAATGTAATGTAACACACACCCATACAATGCGCACCACCCCGTGATGTTTTTCTCACTCCTACTAGTGAGTGTAGTGTAACACACACCCATACAATGCGCACCACCCCGTGATGTTTTTCTCACTCCTACTAGTGAATGTAATGTAACACACACCCATACAATGCGCACCACCCCGTGATGTTTTTCTCACTCCTACTAGTGAATGTAATGTAACACACACCCATACAATGCGCACCACCCCGTGATGTTTTTCTCACTCCTACTAGTGAATGTAATGTAACACACACCCATACAATGCGCACCACCCCGTGATGTTTTTCTCACTCCTTCTAGTGAATCTAATGTAACACACACCCATACAATGCGCACCACCCCGTGATGTTTTTCTCACTCCTACTAGTGAATCTAATGTAACACACACCCATACAATGCGCACCACCCCGTGATGTTTTTCTCACTCCTACTAGTGAATCTAATGTAACACACACCCATACAATGCGCACCACCCCGTGATGTTTTTCTCACTCCTACTAGTGAATCTAATGTAACACACACCCATACAATGCGCACCACCCCGTGATGTTTTTCTCACTCCTACTAGTGAATGTAATGTAACACACACCCATACAATGCGCACCACCCCGTGATGTTTTTCTCACTCCTACTAGTGAACGTAATGTAACACACACCCATACAATGCGCACCACCTCGTGATGTTTTTCTCAATCCTACTAGTGAACGTAATGTAACACACACCCATACAATGCGCACCACCCCGTGATGTTTTTCTCACTCCTACTAGTGAACGTAATGTAACACACACCCATACAATGCGCACCACCCCGTGATGTTTTTCTCACTCCTACTAGTGAATGTAATGTAACACACACCCATACAATGCGCACCACCCCGTGATGTTTTTCTCACTCCTACTTGTGAATGTAATGTAACACACACCCATACAATGCGCACCACCCCGTGATGATTTTCTCACTCCTACTAGTGAATCTAATGTAACACACACCCATACAATGCGCACCACCCCGTGATGTTTTTCTCACTCCTACTAGTGAATCTAATGTAACACACACCCATACAATGCGCACCACCCCGTGATGTTTTTCTCACTCCTACTAGTGAATGTAATGTAACACACACCCATACAATGCGCACCACCCCGTGATGTTTTTCTCACTCCTACTAGTGAACGTAATGTAACACACACCCATACAATGCGCACCACCCCGTGATGTTTTTCTCACTCCTACTAGTGAACGTAATGTAACACACACCCATACAATGCGCACCACCCCGTGATGTTTTTCTCACTCCTACTAGTGAATCTAATGTAACAAATACCCATACAATGCGCACCACCCCGTGATGTTTTTCTCACTCCTACTAGTGAATCTAAAGTAACACAAACCCATACAATGCGCACCACCCCGTGATGTTTTTCTCACTCCTACTAGTGAATGTAATGTAACACACACCCATACAATGCGCACCACCCCGTGATGTTTTTCTCACTCCTTCTAGTGAATCTAATGTAACACACACCCATACAATGCGCACCACCCCGTGATGTTTTTCTCACTCCTACTAGTGAATCTAATGTAACACACACCCATACATTGCGCACCACCCCGTGATGTTTTTCTCACTCCTACTAGTGAATCTGATGTAACACACACCCATACAATGCGCACCACCCCGTGATGTTTTTCTCACTCCTACTAGTGAATGTAATGTAACACACACCCATACAATGCGCACCACCCCGTGATGTTTTTCTCACTCCTACTAGTGAATGTAATGTAACACACACCCATACAATGCGCACCACCCCGTGATGTTTTCTCACTCGTACTAGTGAATGTAATGTAACACACACCCATACAATGCGCACCACCCCGTGATGTTTTTCTCACTCCTACTAGTGAATCTAATGTAACACACACATATACAATGCGCACCACCCCGTGATGTTTTTGTCACTCCTACTAGTGAATCTGATGTAACACACACCCATACAATGCGCACCACCCCGTGATGTTTTTCTCACTCCTACTAGTGTATGTAATGTAACACACACCCATACAATGCGCACCACCCCATGATGTTTTTCTCACTCCTACTAGTGAATGTAATGTAACACACACCCATACAATGCGCACCACCCCGTGATGTTTTTCTCACTCCTACTAGTGAATGTAATGTAACAAACACCCATACAATGCGCACCACCCCGTGATGTTTTTCTCACTCGTACTAGTGAATGTAATGTAACACATACCCATACAATGCGCACCACCCCGTGATGTTTTTCTCCCTCCTACGAGTGAATCTAATGTAACACACACCCATACAATGCGCACCACCACGTGATGTTTTTCTCACTCCTACACGTGAATCTAATGTAACACACACCCATACAATGCGCACCACCCTGTGATGTTTTTCTCACTCCTACTAGTGAATGTAATGTAACACACACCCATACAATGCGCACCACCCCGTGATGTTTTTCTCACTCCTACTAGTGAATGTAATGTAACACACACCCATACAATGCGCACCACCCGTGATGTTTTTCTCACTCCTACTAGTGAATGTAATGTAACACACATCCATACAATGCGCACCACCCCGTGATGTTTTTCTCACTGCTACTAGTGAATGTAATGTAAGAAACACCCATACAATGCGCACCACCCAGTGATGTTTTTCTCACTCCTACTAGTGAATGTAATGTAACACACACCCATACAATGCGCACCACCTCGTGATGTTTTTCTCACTCCTACTAGTGAATCTAATGTAACACACACCCATACAATGCGCACCACCCCGTGATGTTTTTCTCACTCCTACGAGTGAATCTAATGTAACACACACCCATACAATGCGCACCACCCCGTGATGTTTTTCTCACTCCTACTACTGAATGTAATGTAACACACACCCATACAATGCGCACCACCCCGTGATGTTTTTCTCACTCCTACTAGTGAATGTAATGTAACACACACCCATACAATGCACACCACCCCGTGATGTTTTTCTCACTCCTACTAGTGAATCTAATGTAACACACACCCATACGATGCGCACCACCTCGTGATGTTTTTCTCACTCCTACTAGTGAATGTAATGGAGCACATACCCATACAATGCGCACCACCCCGTGATGTTTTTCTCACTCCTACTAGTGAATCTAATGTAACACACACCCATACAATGCGCACCACCCCGTGATGTTTTTCTCACTCCTACTAGTGAATCTAATGTAACACACACCCATACAATGCGCACCACCCCGTGCTGTTTTTCTCACTCCTACTAGTGAATCTAATGTAACACAAACCCATACAAAGCGCACCACCCCGTGATGTTTTTCTCACTCCTACTAGTGAATGTAATGTAACACACACCCATACAATGCGCACCACCTCGTGATGTTTTTCTCACTCCTACTAGTGAATGTAATGGAACACACACCCATACAATGCGCACCACGCCGTGATGTTTTTCTCACTCCTACTAGGGAATCTAATGTAACACACACCCATACAATGCGCACCACCCCGTGATGTTTTTCTCACTCCTACTAGTGAATGTAATGTAACACACACCCATACAATGCGCACCACCCCGTGATGTTTTTCTCACTCCTACTAGTGAATGTAATGTAACACACACTCATACAATGCGCACCACCCCGTGATGTTTTTCTCACTCCTACTAGTGAATGTAATGTAACACACACCCATACAATGCGCACCACCCCGTGATGTTTTTCTCACTCCTACTAGTGAATGTAATGTAACACACACCCATACAATGCGCACCACCCCGTGATGTTTTTCTCACTCCTACTAGTGAATGTAATGTAACACACACCCATACAATGCGCACCACCCCGTGATGTTTTTCTCACTCCTACTAGTGAATGTAATGTAACACACACCCATACAATGCGCACCACCCCGTGATGTTTTTCTCACTCCTTCTAGTGAATCTAATGTAACACACACCCATACAATGCGCACCACCCCGTGATGTTTTTCTCACTCCTACTAGTGAATCTAATGTAACACACACCCATACAATGCGCACCACCCCGTGATGTTTTTCTCACTCCTACTAGTGAATCTAATGTAACACACACCCATACAATGCGCACCACCCCGTGATGTTTTTCTCACTCCTACTAGTGAATCTAATGTAACACACACCCATACAATGCGCACCACCCCGTGATGTTTTTCTCACTCCTACTAGTGAATGTAATGTAACACACACCCATACAATGCGCACCACCCCGTGATGTTTTTCTCACTCCTACTAGTGAACGTAATGTAACACACACCCATACAATGCGCACCACCTCGTGATGTTTTTCTCACTCCTACTAGTGAACGTAATGTAACACACACCCATACAATGCGCACCACCCCGTGATGTTTTCTCACTCCTACTAGTGAACGTAATGTAACACACACCCATACAATGCGCACCACCCCGTGATGTTTTTCTCACTCCTACTAGTGAATGTAATGTAACACACACCCATACAATGCGCACCACCCCGTGATGTTTTTCTCACTCCTACTTGTGAATGTAATGTAACACACACCCATACAATGCGCACCACCCCGTGATGATTTTCTCACTCCTACTAGTGAATCTAATGTAACACACACCCATACAATGCGCACCACCCCGTGATGTTTTTCTCACTCCTACTAGTGAATCTAATGTAACACACACCCATACAATGCGCACCACCCCGTGATGTTTTTCTCACTCCTACTAGTGAATGTAATGTAACACACACCCATACAATGCGCACCACCCCGTGATGTTTTTCTCACTCCTACTAGTGAACGTAATGTAACACACACCCATACAATGCGCACCACCCCGTGATGTTTTTCTCACTCCTACTAGTGAACGTAATGTAACACACACCCATACAATGCGCACCACCCCGTGATGTTTTTCTCACTCCTACTAGTGAATCTAATGTAACAAATACCCATACAATGCGCACCACCCCGTGATGTTTTTCTCACTCCTACTAGTGAATCTAAAGTAACACAAACCCATACAATGCGCACCACCCCGTGATGTTTTTCTCACTCCTACTAGTGAATGTAATGTAACACACACCCATACAATGCGCACCACCCCGTGATGTTTTTCTCACTCCTTCTAGTGAATCTAATGTAACACACACCCATACAATGCGCACCACCCCGTGATGTTTTTCTCACTCCTACTAGTGAATCTAATGTAACACACACCCATACATTGCGCACCACCCCGTGATGTTTTTCTCACTCCTACTAGTGAATCTGATGTAACACACACCCATACAATGCGCACCACCCCGTGATGTTTTTCTCACTCCTACTAGTGAATGTAATGTAACACACACCCATACAATGCGCACCACCCCGTGATGTTTTTCTCACTCCTACTAGTGAATGTAATGTAACACACACCCATACAATGCGCACCACCCCGTGATGTTTTTCTCACTCGTACTAGTGAATGTAATGTAACACACACCCATACAATGCGCACGACCCCGTGTTGTTTTTCTCCCTCCTACGAGTGAATCTAATGTAACACACACCCATACAATGCGCACCACCACGTGATGTTTTTCTCACTCCTACACGTGAATCTAATGTAACACACACCCATACAATGCGCACCACCCTGTGATGTTTTTCTCACTCCTACTAGTGAATGTAATGTAACACACACCCATACAATGCGCACCACCCCGTGATGTTTTTCTCACTCCTACTAGTGAATGTAATGTAACACACACCCATACAATGCGCACCACCCCGTGATGTTTTTCTCACTCCTACTAGTGAATGTAATGTATCACACACCCATACAATGCGCACCACCCCGTGATGTTTTTCTCACTCCTACTAGTGAATGTAATGTAACACACACCCATACAATGCGCACCACCCGGTGATGTCTTTCTCACTCCTACTAGTGAATGTAATGTAACACACACACATACAATGCGCACCACCCCGTGATGTTTTTCTCACTCCTACTAGTGAATCTAATGTAACACACACCCATACAATGCGCACCACCCCGTGATGTTTTTCTCACTCCTACTAGTGAATCTAATGTAACACACACCCATACAATGCGCACCACCCCGTGATGTTTTTCTCACTCCTACTAGTGAACGTAATGTAACACACACCCATACAATGCGCAGCACCCCGTGATGTTTTTCTCACTCCTACTAGTGAACGTAATGTAACACACACCCATACAATGCGCACCACCCCGTGATGTTTTTCTCACTCCTACTAGTGAACGTAATGTAACACACACCCATACAATGAGCACCACCCCGTGATGTTTTTCTCACTCCTACTAGTGAACGTAATGTAACACACACCCATACAATGCGCACCACCCCGTGATGTTTTTCTCACTCCTACTAGTGAACGTAATGTAACACACACCCATACAATGCGCACCACCCCGTGATGTTTTTCTCACTCCTACTAGTGAATGTAATGTAACACACACCCATACAATGCGCACCACCCCATGACGTTTTTCTCACTCCTACTAGTGAATGTAATGTAACACACACCCATACAATGCGCACCACCCCGTGATGTTTTTCTCACTCCTACTAGTGAATCTGATGTAACACACACCCATACAATGCGCACCACCCCGTGATGTTTTTCTCACTCCTACACGTGAATCTAATGTAACACACACCCATACATTGCGCACCACCCCGTGATGTTTTTCTCACTCCTACTAGTGAATCTAATGTAACACACACATATACAATGCGCACCACCCCGTGATGTTTTTCTCACTCCTACTAGTGAATCTAATGTAACACACACCCATACAATGCGCACCACCACGTGATGTTTTTCTCACTCCTACACGTGAATCTAATGTAACACACACCCATACATTGCGCACCACCCTGTGTTGTTTTTCTCACTCCTACTAGTGAATGTAATGTAACACACACCCATACAATGCGCACCACCCCGTGATGTTTTTCTCACTCCTACTAGTGAATGTAATGTAACACACACCCATACAATGCGCACCACCCCGTGATGTTTTTCTCACTCCTACTAGTGAATGTAATGTAACACACACCCATACAATGCGCACCACCCCGTGATGTTTTTCTCACTGCTACTAGTGAATGTAATGTAACAAACACCCATACAATGCGCACCACCCAGTGATGTTTTTATCACTCCTACTAGTGAATGTAATGTAACACACACCCATACAATGCGCACCACCCCGTGATGTTTTTCTCACTCCTACTAGTGAATCTAATGTAACACACACCCATACAATGCGCACCTCCCC
Organism: Cavia porcellus; assembly: GCF_034190915.1. Classification (NCBI taxonomy): domain Eukaryota; kingdom Metazoa; phylum Chordata; class Mammalia; order Rodentia; family Caviidae; genus Cavia; species Cavia porcellus. Next base: position 1,929,785 of record NW_026947562.1, on the reverse strand, counting down.
GTGATGTTTTTCTCACTCCTACTAGTGAATCTAATGTAACACACACCCATACAATGCGCACCACCCCGTGATGTTTTTCTCACTCCTACTAGTGAATGTAATGTAACACACACTCATACAATGCGCACCACCCCGTGATGTTTTTCTCACTCCTACTAGTGAATGTAATGTAACACACACCCATACGATGCGCACCACCCCGTGATGTTTTTCTCACTCCTACTAGTGAATCTAATGTAACACACACCCATACTAATGTAACACACACCCATACGATGCGCACCACCCCGTGATGTTTTTCTCACTGATACTAGTGAATCTAATGGAACACACACCCATACAATGCGCACCACCCCGTGATGTTTTTCTCACTCCTACTAGTGAATCTAATGTAACACACACCCATACAATGCGCACCACCCCGTGATGTTTTTCTCACTCCTACTAGTGAATCTAATGTAACACACACCCATACAATGCGCACCACCCCGTGATGTTTTTCTCACTCCTACTAGTGAATCTAATGTAACACAAACCCATACAATGCGCACCACCCCGTGATGTTTTTCTCACTCCTACTAGTGAATGTAATGTAACACACACCCATACAATGCGCACCGCCTCGTGATGTTTTTCTCACTCCTACTAGTGAATGTAATGGAACACACACCCATATAATGCGCACCCCGCCGTGATGTTTTTCTCACTCCTACTAGGGAATCTAATGTAACACACACCCATACAATGCGCACCACCCCGTGATGTTTTTCTCACTCCTACTAGTGAATCTAATGTAACAAATAGCCATACAATGCGCACCACCCTGTGATGTTTTTCTCACTCCTACTAGTGAATCTAAATGAACACAAACCCATAAAATGCGCACCACCCCGTGATGTTTTTCTCACTCCTACTAGTGAATGTAATGTAACACACACCCATACAATGCGCACCACCCCGTGATGTTTTTCTCACTCCTTCTAGTGAATCTAATGTAACACACACCCATACAATGCGCACCACCCCGTGATGTTTTTCTCACTCCTACTAGTGAATCTAATGTAACACACACCCATACAATGCGCACCACCCCGTGATGTTTTTCTCACTCCTACAAGTGAATCTAATGTAACACACACCCATACAATGCGCACCACCCCGTGATGTTTTTCTCACTCCTACTAGTGAATGTAATGTACACACACCCATACGATGCGCACCACCACGTGATGTTTTTCTCACTCCTACAAGTGAATCTAATGTAACACACACCCATACAATGCGCACCACCCCGTGATGTTTTTCTCACTCCTACTAGTGAATGTAATGTACACACACCAATACAATGCGCACCACCTCGTGATGTTTTTCTCACTCCTACTACTGAATGTAATGGAACACACACCCATACAATGCGCACCACCCCGTGATGTTTTTCTCACTCCTACTAGGGAATCTAATGTAACACACACCCATACAATGCGCACCACCCCGTGATGTTTTTCTCACCCCTACTAGTGAATCTAATGTAACAAACACCCATACAATGCGCACCACCTAGTGATGTTTTTCTCACTCCTACTAGTGAATATAATGTAACACAAACCCATAGAATGCGCACCACCCCGTGATGTTTTTCTCACTCCTACTAGTGAATGTAATGTAACACACACCCATACAATGCGCACCACCCGTGATGTTTTTCTCACTCCTACTAGTGAATGTAGTGTAACACACACCCATATAATGCGCACCACCCCGTGATGTTTTTATCACTCCTACTAGTGAATGTAGTGTAACACACACCCATACAATGCGCACCACCCCGTGATGTTTTTCTCACTCCTACTAGTGAATGTAACGTAACACACACCCATACAATGCGCACCACCCCGTGATGTTTTTCTCACTCCTACTAGTGAATGTAACGTAACACACACCCATACAATGCGCACCACCCCGTGATGTTTTTTCACTCCTACTAGTGAATGTAACGTAACCACACACCCATACAATGCGCACCACCCCGTGATGTTTTTCTCACTCTACTAGTGAATGTAATGTAACACACAATCATACAATGCGCACCACCCCGTGATGTTTTTCTCACTCCTACTAGTGAATGTAATGTAACACACACCCATACAATGCGCACCACCCGGTGATGTTTTTCTCACTCCTACTAGTGAATGTAATGTAACACACACCCATACAATGCGCACCACCCCGTGATGTTTTTCTCACTCCTACTAGTGAATGTAATGTAACACACACCCATACAATGCGCACCACCCCGTGATGTTTTTCTCACTCCTACTAGTGAATGTAATGTAACACACACCCATACAATGCGCACCACCCCGTGATGTTTTTCTCACTCCTACTAGTGAATCTAATGTAACACACACCCATACAATGCGCACCACCCCGTGATGTTTTTCTCACTCCTACTAGTGAATCTAATGTAACACACACCCATACAATGCGCACCACCCCGTGATGTTTTTCTCACTCCTACTAGTGATGTCATGTAACACACACCCATACAATGCGCACCACCCCGTGATATTTTCTCACTCCTACTAGTGAATGTCATGTAACACACACCCATACAATGCGCACCACCCCGTGATGTTTTTCTCACTCCTATTAGTGAACGTAATGTAACACACACCCATACAATGCGCACCACCCAGTGATGTTTTTCTCACTCCTTCTAGTGAATGTAATGTAACACACACCCATACAATGCGCACCACCCCGTGATGTTTTTCTCACTCCTACTAGTGAATGTAGTGTAACACACACCCATACAATGCGCACCACCCCGTGATGTTTTTCTCACTCCTACTAGTGAATGTAATGTAACACACACCCATACAATGCGCACCACCCCGTGATGTTTTTCTCACTCCTACTAGTGAATGTAATGTTACACACACCCATACAATGCGCACACCCCGTGATGTTTTTCTCACTCCTACTAGTGAATGTAATGTAACACACACCCATACAATGCGCACCACCCCGTGATGTTTTTCTCACTCCTACTAGTGAATCTAATGTAACACACACCCATACAATGCGCACCACCCCGTGATGTTTTTCTCACTCCTACTAGTGAAATCTGATGTAACACACACCCATACAATGCGCACCACCCCGTGATGTTTTTCTCACTCCTACTAGTGTATGTAATGTAACACACACCCATACAATGCACACCACCCCGTGATGTATTTCTCACTCCTACTAGTGAATGTAATGTAACACACACCCATACAATGCGCACCACCCCGTGATGTTTTTCTCACTCCTACTAGTGAATCTAATGTAACAAATACCCATACAATGCGCACCACCCCGTGATGTTTTTCTCACTCCTACTAGTGAATCTAAATTAACACAAACCCATACAATGCGCACCACCCCGTGATGTTTTTCTCACTCCTACTAGTGAATGTAATGTAACACACACCCATACAATGCACACCACCCCGTGATGTTTTTCTCACTCCTTCTAGTGAATCTAATGTAACACACACCCATACAATGCGCACCACCCCGTGATGTTTTTCTCACTCCTACTAGTGAATCTAATGTAACACACACCCATACAATGCGCACACCCCGTGATGTTTTTCTCACTCCTACAAGTGAATCTAATGTAACACACACCCATACAATGCGCACCACCCCGTGATTGTTTTTCTCACTCCTACTAGTGAATGTAATGTAACACACACCCATACGATGCGCACCACCACGTGATGTTTTTCTCACTCCTACAAGTGAATCTAATGTAACACACACCCATACAATGCGCACCACCCCGTGATGTTTTTCTCACTCCTACTAGTGACTGTAATGTAACACACACCAATACAATGCGCACCACCTCGTGATGTTTTTCTCACTCCTACTAGTGAATGTAATGGAACACACACCCATACAATGCGCACCACCCCGTGATGTTTTTCTCACTCCTACTAGGGAATCTAATGTAACACACACCCATACAATGCGCACCACCCCGTGATGTTTTTCTCACCCCTACTCGTGAATCTAATGTAACAAACACCCATACAATGCGCACCACCTAGTGATGTTTTTCTCACTCCTACTAGTGAATGTAATGTAACACAAACCCATACAATGCGCACCACCCCGTGATGTTTTTCTCACTCCTACTAGTGAATGTAATGTAACACACACCCATACAATGCGCACCACCCCGTGATGTTTTTCTCACTCCTACTAGTGAATGTAGTGTAACACACACCCATATAATGCGCACCACCCCGTGATGTTTTTATCACTCCTACTAGTGAATGTAGTGTAACACACACCCATACAATGCGCACCACCCCGTGATGTTTTTCTCACTCCTACTAGTGAATGTAACGTAACACACACCCATACAATGCGCACCACCCGTGATGTTTTTCTCACTCCTACTAGTGAATGTAACGTAACACACACCCATACAATGCGCACCACCCCGTGATGTTTTTTCACTCCTACTAGTGAATGTAACGTAACCACACCCATACAATGCGCACCACCCCGTGATGTTTTTCTCACTCTACTAGTGAATGTAATGTACACACATCATACAATGCGCACCACCCCGTGATGTTTTCTCACTCCTACTAGTGAATGTAATGTAACACACACCCATACAATGCGCACCACCCGGTGATGTTTTTCTCACTCCTACTAGTGAATGTAATGTAACACACACCCATACAATGCGCACCACCCCGTGATGTTTTTCTCACTCCTACTAGTGAATGTAATGTAACACACACCCATACAATGCGCACCACCCCGTGATGTTTTTCTCACTCCTACTAGTGAATGTAATGTAACACACACCCATACAATGCGCACCACCCCGTGATGTTTTTCTCACTCCTACTAGTGAATCTAATGTAACACACACCCATACAATGCGCACCACCCCGTGATGTTTTTCTCACTCCTACTAGTGAATCTAATGTAACACACACCCATACAATGCGCACCACCCCGTGATGTTTTTCTCACTCCTACTAGTGAATGTCATGTAACACACACCCATACAATGCGCACCACCCCGTGATGTTTTTCTCACTCCTACTAGTGAATGTCATGTAACACACACCCATACAATGCGCACCACCCCGTGATGTTTTTCTCACTCCTATTAGTGAACGTAATGTAACACACACCCATACAATGCGCACCACCCCGTGATGTTTTTCTCACTCCTACTAGTAAATGTAATGTAACACACACCCATACAATGCGCACCACCCCGTGATGTTTTTCTCACTCCTACTAGTGAATGTAGTGTAACACACACCCATACAATGCGCACCACCCCGTGATGTTTTTCTCACTCCTACTAGTGAATGTATGTAACACACACCCATACAATGCGCACCACCCCGTGATGTTTTTCTCACTCCTACTAGTGAATGTAATGTTACACACACCCATACAATGCGCACCACCCCGTGATGTTTTTCTCACTCCTACTAGTGAATGTAATGTAACACACACCCATACAATGCGCACCACCCCGTGATGTTTTTCTCACTCCTACTAGTGAATCTAATGTAACACACACCCATACAATGCGCACCACCCCGTGATGTTTTTCTCACTCCTACTAGTGAATCTGATGTAACACACACCCATACAATGCGCACCACCCCGTGATGTTTTTCTCACTCCTACTAGTGTATGTAATGTAACACACACCCATACAATGCACACCACCCCGTGATGTATTCTCACTCCTACTAGTGAATGTAATGTAACACACACCCATACAATGCGCACCACCCCGTGATGTTTTCTCACTCCTACTAGTGAATCTAATGTAACAAATAGCCATACAATGCGCACCACCCCGTGATGTTTTTCTCACTCCTACTAGTGAATCTAAATGAACACAAACCCATAAAATGCGCACCACCCCGTGATGTTTTTCTCACTCCTACTAGTGAATGTAATGTAACACACACCCATACAATGCGCACCACCCCGTGATGTTTTCTCACTCCTTCTAGTGAATCTAATGTAACACACACCCATACAATGCGCACCACCCCGTGATGTTTTTCTCACTCCTACTAGTGAATCTAATGTAACACACACCCATACAATGCGCACCACCCGTGATGTTTTTCTCACTCCTACAAGTGAATCTAATGTAACACACACCCATACAATGCGCACCACCCCGTGATGTTTTTCTCACTCCTACTAGTGAATGTAATGTAACACACACCCATACGATGCGCACCACCACGTGATGTTTTTCTCACTCCTGCAAGTGAATCTAATGTAACACACACCCATACAATGCGCACCACCCCGTGATGTTTTTCTCACTCCTACTAGTGAATGTAATGTAACACACACCAATACAATGCGCACCACCTCGTGATGTTTTTCTCACTCCTACTAGTGAATGTAATGGAACACACACCCATACAATGCGCACCACCCCGTGATGTTTTTCTCACTCCTACTAGGGAATCTAATGTAACACACACCCATACAATGCGCACCACCCCGTGATGTTTTCTCACCCCTACTAGTGAATCTAATGTAACAAACACCCATACAATGCGCACCACCTAGTGATGTTTTCTCACTCCTACTAGTGAATATAATGTAACACAAACCCATAGAATGCGCACCACCCCGTGATGTTTTTCTCACTCCTACTAGTGAATGTAATGTAACACACACCCATACAATGCTGCACCACCCCGTGATGTTTTTCTCACTCCTACTAGTGAATGTAGTGTAACACACACCCATATAATGCGCACCACCCCGTGATGTTTTTATCACTCCTACTAGTGAATGTAGTGTAACACACACCCATACAATGCGCACCACCCCGTGATGTTTTTCTCACTCCTACTAGTGAATGTAACGTAACACACACCCATACAATGCGCACCACCCCGTGATGTTTTTCTCACTCCTACTAGTGAATGTAACGTAACACACACCCATACAATGCGCACCACCCCGTGATGTTTTTTCACTCCTACTAGTGAATGTAACGTAACACACACCCATACAATGCGCACCACCCCGTGATGTTTTTCTCACTCTACTAGTGAATGTAATGTAACACACAATCATACAATGCGCACCACCGTGATGTTTTTCTCACTCCTACTAGTGAATGTAATGTAACACACACCCATACAATGCGCACCACCCGGTGATGTTTTTCTCACTCCTACTAGTGAATGTAATGTAACACACACCCATACAATGCGCACCACCCCGTGATGTTTTTCTCACTCCTACTAGTGAATGTAATGTAACACACACCCATACAATGGCGAACCACCCCGTGATGTTTTTCTCACTCCTACTAGTGAATGTAATGTAACACACACCCATACAATGCGCACCACCCCGTGATGTTTTTCTCACTCCTACTAGTGAATCTAATGTAACACACACCCATACAATGCGCACCACCCCGTGATGTTTTTCTCACTCCTACTAGTGAATCTAATGTAACACACACCCATACAATGCGCACCACCCCGTGATGTTTTTCTCACTCCTACTAGTGAATGTCATGTAACACACACCCATACAATGCGCACCACCCGTGATGTTTTTCTCACTCCTACTAGTGAATGTCATGTAACACACACCCATACAATGCGCACAACCCCGTGATGTTTTTCTCACTCCTATTAGTGAACGTAATGTAACACACACCATACAATGCGCACCACCCAGTGATGTTTTTCTCACTCCTTCTAGTGAATGTAATGTAACACACACCCATACAATGCGCACCACCCCGTGATGTTTTTCTCACTCCTACTAGTGAATGTAGTGTAACACACACCCATACAATGCGCACCACCCCGTGATGTTTTTCTCACTCCTACTAGTGAATGTAATGTAACACACACCCATACAATGCGCACCACCCCGGATGTTTTTCTCACTCCTACTAGTGAATGTAATGTTACACACACCCATACAATGCGCACCACCCCGTGATGTTTTTCTCACTCCTACTAGTGAATGTAATGTAACACACACCCATACAATGCGCACCACCCCGTGATGTTTTTCTCACTCCTACTAGTGAATCTAATGTAACACACACCCATACAATGCGCACCACCCCGTGATGTTTTTCTCACTCCTACTAGTGAATCTGATGTACACACACACCATACAATGCGCACCACCCCGTGATGTTTTTCTCACTCCTACTAGTGTATGTAATGTAACACACACCCATACAATGCACACCACCCCGTGATGTATTTCTCACTCCTACTAGTGAATGTAATGTAACACACACCCATACAATGCGCACCACCCCGTGATGTTTTTCTCACTCCTACTAGTGAATCTAATGTAACAAATACCCATACAATGCGCACCACCCCGTGATGTTTTCTCACTCCTACTAGTGAATCTAAATTAACACAAACCCATACAATGCGCACCACCCCGTGATGTTTTTCTCACTCCTACTAGTGAATGTAATGTAACACACACCCATACAATGCACACCACCCGTGATGTTTTTCTCACTCCTTCTAGTGAATCTAATGTAACACACACCCATACAATGCGCACCACCCCGTGATGTTTTTCTCACTCCTACTAGTGAATCTAATGTAACACACACCCATACAATGCGCACCACCCCGTGATGTTTTTCTCACTCCTACAAGTGAATCTAATGTAACACACACCCATACAATGCGCACCACCCCGTGATGTTTTTCTCACTCCTACTAGTGAATGTAATGTAACACACACCCATACGATGCGCACCACCACGTGATGTTTTTCTCACTCCTACAAGTGAATCTAATGTAACACACACCCATACAATGCGCACCACCCCGTGATGTTTTTCTCACTCCTACTAGTGACTGTAATGTAACACACACCAATACAATGCGCACCACCTCGTGATGTTTTTCTCACTCCTACTAGTGAATGTAATGGAACACACACCCATACAATGCGCACCACCCCGTGATGTTTTTCTCACTCCTACTAGGGAATCTAATGTAACACACACCCATACATGCGCACCACCCCGTGATGTTTTTCTCACCCCTACTCGTGAATCTAAAGTAACAAACACCCATACAATGCGCACCACCTAGTGATGTTTTTCTCACTCCTACTAGTGAATGTAATGTAACACAAACCCATACAATGCGCACCACCCCGTGATGTTTTTCTCACTCCTACTAGTGAATGTAATGTAACACACACCCATACAATGCGCACCACCCCGTGATGTTTTTCTCACTCCTACTAGTGGAATGTAGTGTAACACACACCCATATAATGCGCACCACCCCGTGATGTTTTTATCACTCCTACTAGTGAATGTAGTGTAACACACACCCATACAATGCGCACCACCCCGTGATGTTTTTCTCACTCCTACTAGTGAATGTAACGTAACACACACCCATACAATGCGCACCACCCCGTGATGTTTTTCTCACTCCTACTAGTGAATGTAACGTAACACACACCCATACAATGCGCACCACCCCGTGATGTTTTTCACTCCTACTAGTGAATGTAACGTAACACACACCCATACAATGCGCACCACCCCGTGATGTTTTTCTCACTCTACTAGTGAATGTAATGTAACACACAATCATACAATGCGCACCACCCCGTGATGTTTTTCTCACTCCTACTAGTGAATGTAATGTAACACACACCCATACAATGCGCACCACCCGGTGATGTTTTTCCTCACTCCTACTAGTGAATGTAATGTAACACACACCCATACAATGCGCACCACCCCGTGATGTTTTTCTCACTCCTACTAGTGAATGTAATGTAACACACACCCATACAATGCGCACCACCCCGTGATGTTTTTCTCACTCCTACTAGTGAATGTAATGTAACACACACCCATACAATGCGCACCACCCCGTGATGTTTTTCTCACTCCTACTAGTGAATCTAATGTAACACACACCCATACAATGCGCACCACCCCGTGATGTTTTCTCACTCCTACTAGTGAATCTAATGTAACACACACCCATACAATGCGCACCACCCCGTGATGTTTTCTCACTCCTACTAGTGAATGTCATGTAACACACACCCATACAATGCGCACCACCCCGTGATGTTTTTCTCACTCCTACTAGTGAATGTCATGTAACACACACCCATACAATGCGCACCACCCCGTGATGTTTTTCTCACTCCTATTAGTGAACGTAATGTAACACACACCCATACAATGCGCACCACCCCGTGATGTTTTTCTCACTCCTACTAGTAAATGTAATGTAACACACACCCATACAATGCGCACCACCCCGTGATGTTTTTCTCACTCCTACTAGTGAATGTAGTGTAACACACACCATACAATGCGCACCACCCCGTGATGTTTTTCTCACTCCTACTAGTGAATGTAATGTAACACACACCCATACAATGCGCACCACCCCGTGATGTTTTTCTCACTCCTACTAGTGAATGTAATGTTACACACCCATACAATGCGCACCACCCCGTGATGTTTTTCTCACTCCTACTAGTGAATGTAATGTAACACACACCCATACAATGCGCACCACCCCGTGATGTTTTTCTCACTCCTACTAGTGAATCTAATGTAACACACACCCATACAATGCGCACCACCCCGTGATGTTTTTCTCACTCCTACTAGTGAATCTGATGTAACACACACCCATACAATGCGCACCACCCCGTGATGTTTTTCTCACTCCTACTAGTGTATGTAATGTAACACACACCCATACAATGCACACCACCCCGTGATGTATTCTCACTCCTACTAGTGAATGTAATGTAACACACACCCATACAATGCGCACCACCCCGTGATGTTTTTCTCACTCCTACTAGTGAATGTAATGTAACAAACACCCATACAATGCGCACCACCCCGTGATGTTTTTCTCACTGGTACTAGTGAATGTAATGTAACACACACCCATACAATGCGCACCACCCCGTGATGTTTTTCTCCCTCCTACGAGTGAAGCTAATGTAACACACACCCATACAATGCGCACCACCACGTGATGTTTTTCTCACTCCTACACGTGAATCTAATGTAACACACACCCATACAATGCGCACCACCTTGTGATGTTTTTCTCACTCCTACTAGTGAATGTAATGTAACACACACCCATACAATGCGCACCACCCCGTGATGTTTTTCTCACTCCTACTAGTGAATGTAATGTAACACACACACATACAATGCGCACCACCCCGTGATGTTTTTCTCACTCCTACTAGTGAATGTAATGTAACACACACCCATACAATGCGCACCACCCCGTGATGTTTTTCTCACTCCTACTAGTGAATGTAATGTAACACACACCCATACAATGCGCACCACCCGGTGATGTTTTTCTCCCTCCTACCAGTGAATGTAATGTAACACACACACATACAATGCGCACCACCCCGTGATGTTTTTCTCACTCCTACTAGTGAATCTAATGTAACACACACCCATACAATGCGCACACCCCGTGATGTTTTTCTCACTCCTACTAGTGAACGTAATGTAACACACACCCATACAATTCGCAGCACCCCGTGATGTTTTTCTCACTCCTACTAGTGAACGTAATGTAACACACACCCATACAATGCGCACCACCCCGTGATGTTTTTCTCACTCCTAATAGTGAACGTAATGTAACACACACCCATACAATGCGCACCACCCCGTGATGTTTTTCTCACTCCTACTAGTGAACGTAATGTAACACACACCCATACAATGCGCACCACCCCGTGATGTTTTTCTCACTCCTACTAGTGAATGTAATGTAACACACACCCATACAATGCGCACCACCACGTGATGTTTTTCTCACTCCTACTAGTGAATGTAATGTAACACACACCCATACAATGCGCACCACTCCGTGATGTTTTTCTCACTCCTACTAGTGAATGTAATGTAACACACACCCATACAATGCGCACCACCCCGTGATGTTTTTCTCACTCCTACTAGTGAATGTAATGTAACACACACCCATACAATGCGCACCACCCCGTGATGTTTTTCTCACTCCTACTAGTGAATGTAGTGTAACACACACCCATGAAATGCGCACCACCCCGTGATGTTTTTCGCACTCCTACTAGTGAATGTAATGTAACACACACCCATACAATGCGCACCACCCCGTGATGTTTTTCTCACTCCTACTAGTGAATCTAATGTAACACACACCCATACAATGCGCACCAACCCGTGATGTTTTTCTCACTCCTACTAGTGAATCTGATGTAACACACACCCATACAATGCGCACCACCCCGTGATGTTTTTCTCACTCCTACTAGTGTATGTAATGTAACACACACCCATACAATGCACACCACCCCGTGATGTATTTCTCACTCCTACTAGTGAATGTAATGTAACACACACCCATACAATGCGCACCACCCCGTGATGTTTTTCTCACTCCTACTAGTGAATGTAATGTAACAAACACCCATACAATGCGCACCACCCCGTGATGTTTTTCTCACTGGTACTAGTGAATGTAATGTAACACAAACCCATACAATGCGCACCACCCCGTGATGTTTTTCTCCCTCCTACGAGTGAAGCTAATGTAACACACACCCATACAATGCGCACCACCACGTGATGTTTTTCTCACTCCTACACGTGAATCTAATGTAACACACACCCATACAATGCGCACCACCTTGTGATGTTTTTCTCACTCCTACTAGTGAATGTAATGTAACACACACCCATACAATGCGCACCACCCCGTGATGTTTTTCTCACTCCTACTAGTGAATGTAATGTAACACACACACATACAATGCGCACCACCCCGTGATGTTTTTCTCACTCCTACTAGTGAATGTAATGTAACACACACACATACAATGCGCACCACCCCGTGATGTTTTTCTCACTCCTACTAGTGAATGTAATGTAACACACACCCATACAATGCGCACCACCCCGTGATGTTTTTCTCACTCCTACTAGTGAATGTAGTGTAACACACACCCATGAAATGCGCACCACCCCGTGATGTTTTTCTCACTCCTACTAGTGAATGTAATGTAACACACACCCATACAATGCGCACCACCCCGTGATGTTTTTCTCACTCCTACTAGTGAATGGAATGTAACACACACCCATACAATGCGCACCACCCCGTGATGTTTTTCTCACTCCTACTAGTGAATGTAATGTAACACACACCCATACAATGCGCACCACCCCGTGATGTTTTTCTCACTCCTACTAGTGAATCTAATGTAACACACACCCATACAATGCTCACCACCCCGTGATGTTTTTCTCACTCCTACTAGTGAATCTGATGTAACACATACCCATACAATGCGCACCACCCCGTGATGTTTTTCTCACTCCTACTAGTGTATGTAATTTAACACACACCCATACAATGCGCACCACCCCGTGATGTTTTTCTCACTCCTACTAGTGAATGTAATGTAACACACACCCATACAATGCGCACCACCCCGTGATGTTTTTCTCACTCCTACTAGTGAATGTAATGTAACAAACACCCATACAATGCGCACCACCCCGTGATGTTTTTCTCACTCGTACTAGTGAATGTAATGTAACACACACCCATACAATGCACACCACCCCGTGATGTTTTTCTCCCTCCTACGAGTGAATCTAATGTAACACACACCCATACAATGCGCACCACCACGTGATGTTTTTCTCACTCCTACACGTGAATCTAATGTAACACACACCCATACAATGCGCACCACCCTGTGATGATTTTCTCACTCCTACTAGTGAATGTAATGTAACACACACCCATACAATGCGCACCACCCCGTGATGTTTTTCTCACTCCTACTAGTGAATGTAATGTAACACACACCCATACAATGCGCACCACCCCGTGATGTTTTTCTCACTCCTACTAGTGAATGTAATGTAACACACACCCATACAATGCGCACCACCCCGTGATGTTTTTCTCACTCCTACTAGTGAATGTAATGTAACACACACCCATACAATGCGCACCACCCGGTGATGTTTTTCTCACTCCTACTAGTGAATGTAATGTAACACACACACATACAATGCGCACCACCCCGTGATGTTTTTGTCACTCCTACTAGTGAATCTAATGTAACACACACCCATACAATGCGCACCACCCCGTGATGTTTTTCTCACTCCTACTTGTGAATCTAATGTAACACACACCCATACAATGCGCACCACCCCGTGATGTTTTTCTCACTCCTACTAGTGAACATAATGTAACACACACCCATACAATGCGCAGCACCCCGTGATGTTTTTCTCACTCCTACTAGTGAACGTAATGTAACACACACCCATACAATGCGCACCACCACGTGATGTTTTTCTCACTCCTACTATTGAACGTAATGTAACACACACCCATACAATGCGCACCACCCCGTGATGTTTTTCTCACTCCTACTAGTGAACGTAATGTAACACACACCCATACAATGCGCACCACCCCGTGATGTTTTTCTCACTCCTACTAGTGAATGTAATGTAACACACACCCATACAATGCGCACCACACCGTGATGTTTTTCTCACTCCTACTAGTGAATGTAATGTAACACACACCCATACAATGCGCACCACCCCGTGATGTTTTTCTCACTCCTACTAGTGAATGTAGTGTAACACACACCCATACAATGCGCACCACCCCGTGATGTTTTTCTCACTCCTACTAGTGAATGTAGTGTAACACACACCCATGAAATGCTCACCACCCCGTGATGTTTTTCTCACTCCTACTAGTGAATGTAATGTAACACACACCCATACAATGCGCACCACCCCGTGATGTTTTTCTCACTACTACTAGTGAATGTAATGTAACACACACCCATACAATGCGCACCACCCCGTGATGTTTTTCTCACTCCTACTAGTGAATCTAATGTAACACACACATATACAATGCGCACCACCCCGTAATGTTTTTCTCACTCCTACTAGTGAATCTGATGTAACACACACCCATACAATGCGCACCACCCCGTGATGTTTTTCTCACTCCTACTAGTGTATGTAATGTAACACACACCCATACAATGCGCACCACACCATGATGTTTTTCTCACTCCTACTAGTGAATGTAATGTAACACACACCCATACAATGCGCACCACCCCGTGATGTTTTTCTCACTCCTACTAGTGAATGTAATGTAACAAACACCCATACAATGCGCACCACCCCGTGATGTTTTTCTCACTCGTACTAGTGAATGTAATGTAACACACACCCATACAATGCGCACCACCCCGTGATGTTTTTCTCCCTCCTACGAGTGAATCTAATGTAACACACACCCATACAATGCGCACCACCACGTGATGTTTTTCTCACTCCTACACGTGAATCTAATGTAACACACACCCATACAATGCGCACCACCCTGTGATGTTTTTCTCACTCCTACTAGTGAATGTAATGTAACACACACCCATACAATGCGCACCACCCCGTGATGTTTTTCTCACTCCTACTAGTGAATGTAATGTAACACACACCCATACAATGCGCACCACCCCGTGATGTTTTTCTCACTCCTACTAGTGAATGTAATGTAACACACACCCATACAATGCGCACCACCCCGTGATGTTTTTCTCACTGCTACTAGTGAATGTAATGTAACAAACACCCATACAATGCGCACCACCCCGTGATGTTTTTCTCACTCCTACTAGTGAATGTAATGTAACACACACCCATACAATGCGCACCACCCCGTGATGTTTTTCTCACTCCTACTAGTGAATCTAATGTAACACACACCCATACAATGCGCACCACCCCGTGATGTTTTTCTCACTCCTACTAGTGAATCTAATGTAACACACACCCATACAATGCGCACCACCCCGTGATGTTTTTCTCACTCCTACTAGTGAATGTAATGTAACACACACCCGTACAATGCGCACCACCCCGTGATGTTTTTCTCACTCCTACTAGTGAATGTAATGTAACACACACCCATACAATGCGCACCACCCCGTGATGTTTTTCTCACTCCTACTAGTGAATCTAATGTAACACACACCCATACGATGCGCACCACCTCGTGATGTTTTTCTCACTCCTACTAGTGAATGTAATGGAACACACACCCATACAATGCGCACCACCCCGTGATGTTTTTCTCACTCCTACTAGTGAATCTAATGTAACACACACCCATACAATGCGCAGCACCCCGTGATGTTTTTCTCACTCCTACTAGTGAACGTAATGTAACACACACCCATACAATGCGCACCACCCCGTGATGTTTTTCTCACTCCTACTAGTGAACGTAATGTAACACACACCCATACAATGGGCACCACCCCGTGATGTTTTTCTCACTCCTACTAGTGAATGTAATGTAACACACACCCATACAATGCGCACCACCCCGTGATGTTTTTCTCACTCCTACTAGTGAATGTAATGTAACACACACCCATACAATGCGCACCACCCCGTGATGTTTTTCTCACTCCTACTAGTGAATGTAGTGTAACACACACCCATACAATGCGCACCACCCCGTGATGTTTTTCTCACTCCTACTAGTGAATGTAGTGTAACACACACCCATGAAATGCTCACCACCCCGTGATGTTTTTCTCACTCCTACTAGTGAATGTAATGTAACACACACCCATACAATGCGCACCACCCCGTGATGTTTTTCTCACTCCTACTAGTGAATGTAATGTAACACACACCCATACAATGCGCACCACCCCGTGATGTTTTTCTCACTCCTACTAGTGAATCTAATGTAACACACACATATACAATGCGCACCACCCCGTGATGTTTTTCTCACTCCTACTAGTGAATCTGATGTAACACACACCCATACAATGCGCACCACTCCGTGATGTTTTTCTCACTCCTACTAGTGTATGTAATGTAACACACACCCATACAATGCGCACCACACCATGATGTTTTTCTCACTCCTACTAGTGAATGTAATGTAACACACACCCATACAATGCGCACCACCCCGTGATGTTTTTCTAACTCCTACTAGTGAATGTAATGTAACAAACACCCATACAATGCGCACCACCCCGTGATGTTTTTCTCACTCGTACTAGTGAATGTAATGTAACACACACCCATACAATGCGCACCACCCCGTGATGTTTTTCTCACTCCTACTAGTGAATGTAATGTAACACACACCCATACAATGCGCACCACCCCGTGATGTTTTTCTCACTCCTACTAGTGAATGTAATGTAACACACACCCATACAATGCGCACCACCCCGTGATGTTTTTCTCACAGCTACTAGTGAATGTAATGTAACAAACACCCATACAATGCTCACCACCCCGTGATGTTTTTCTCACTCCTACTAGTGAATGTAATGTAACACACACCCATACAATGCGCACCACCCCGTGATGTTTTTCTCACTCCTACTAGTGAATCTAATGTAACACACACCCATACAATGCGCACCACCCCGTGATGTTTTTCTCACTCCTACTAGTGAATCTAATGTAACACACACCCATACAATGCGCACCACCCCGTGATGTTTTTCTCACTCCTACTAGTGAATGTAATGTTACACACACCCATACAATGCGCACCACCCCGTGATGTTTTTCTCACTCCTACTAGTGAATGTAATGTAACACACACCCATACAATGCGCACCACCCCGTGATGTTTTTCTCACTCCTACTAGTGAATCTAATGTAACACACACCCATACAATGCGCACCACCCCGTGATGTTTTTCTCACTCCTACTAGTGAATCTGATGTAACACACACCCATACAATGCGCACCACCCCGTGATGTTTTTCTCACTCCTACTAGTGTATGTAATGTAACACACACCCATACAATGCACACCACCCCGTGATGTATTCTCACTCCTACTAGTGAATGTAATGTAACACACACCCATACAATGCGCACCACCCCGTGATGTTTTTCTCACTCCTACTAGTGAATGTAATGTAACAAACACCCATACAATGCGCACCACCCCGTGATGTTTTTCTCACTGGTACTAGTGAATGTAATGTAACACACACCCATACAATGCGCACCACCCCGTGATGTTTTTCTCCCTCCTACGAGTGAAGCTAATGTAACACACACCCATACAATGCGCACCACCACGTGATGTTTTTCTCACTCCTACACGTGAATCTAATGTAACACACACCCATACAATGCGCACCACCTTGTGATGTTTTTCTCACTCCTACTAGTGAATGTAATGTAACACACACCCATACAATGCGCACCACCCCGTGATGTTTTTCTCACTCCTACTAGTGAATGTAATGTAACACACACACATACAATGCGCACCACCCCGTGATGTTTTTCTCACTCCTACTAGTGAATGTAATGTAACACACACCCATACAATGCGCACCACCCCGTGATGTTTTTCTCACTCCTACTAGTGAATGTAATGTAACACACACCCATACAATGCGCACCACCCGGTGATGTTTTTCTCCCTCCTACCAGTGAATGTAATGTAACACACACACATACAATGCGCACCACCCCGTGATGTTTTTCTCACTCCTACTAGTGAATCTAATGTAACACACACCCATACAATGCGCACACCCCGTGATGTTTTTCTCACTCCTACTAGTGAACGTAATGTAACACACACCCATACAATTCGCAGCACCCCGTGATGTTTTTCTCACTCCTACTAGTGAACGTAATGTAACACACACCCATACAATGCGCACCACCCCGTGATGTTTTTCTCACTCCTAATAGTGAACGTAATGTAACACACACCCATACAATGCGCACCACCCCGTGATGTTTTTCTCACTCCTACTAGTGAACGTAATGTAACACACACCCATACAATGCGCACCACCCCGTGATGTTTTTCTCACTCCTACTAGTGAATGTAATGTAACACACACCCATACAATGCGCACCACCACGTGATGTTTTTCTCACTCCTACTAGTGAATGTAATGTAACACACACCCATACAATGCGCACCACTCCGTGATGTTTTTCTCACTCCTACTAGTGAATGTAATGTAACACACACCCATACAATGCGCACCACCCCGTGATGTTTTTCTCACTCCTACTAGTGAATGTAATGTAACACACACCCATACAATGCGCACCACCCCGTGATGTTTTTCTCACTCCTACTAGTGAATGTAGTGTAACACACACCCATGAAATGCGCACCACCCCGTGATGTTTTTCGCACTCCTACTAGTGAATGTAATGTAACACACACCCATACAATGCGCACCACCCCGTGATGTTTTTCTCACTCCTACTAGTGAATCTAATGTAACACACACCCATACAATGCGCACCAACCCGTGATGTTTTTCTCACTCCTACTAGTGAATCTGATGTAACACACACCCATACAATGCGCACCACCCCGTGATGTTTTTCTCACTCCTACTAGTGTATGTAATGTAACACACACCCATACAATGCACACCACCCCGTGATGTATTTCTCACTCCTACTAGTGAATGTAATGTAACACACACCCATACAATGCGCACCACCCCGTGATGTTTTTCTCACTCCTACTAGTGAATGTAATGTAACAAACACCCATACAATGCGCACCACCCCGTGATGTTTTTCTCACTGGTACTAGTGAATGTAATGTAACACAAACCCATACAATGCGCACCACCCCGTGATGTTTTTCTCCCTCCTACGAGTGAAGCTAATGTAACACACACCCATACAATGCGCACCACCACGTGATGTTTTTCTCACTCCTACACGTGAATCTAATGTAACACACACCCATACAATGCGCACCACCTTGTGATGTTTTTCTCACTCCTACTAGTGAATGTAATGTAACACACACCCATACAATGCGCACCACCCCGTGATGTTTTTCTCACTCCTACTAGTGAATGTAATGTAACACACACACATACAATGCGCACCACCCCGTGATGTTTTTCTCACTCCTACTAGTGAATGTAATGTAACACACACACATACAATGCGCACCACCCCGTGATGTTTTTCTCACTCCTACTAGTGAATGTAATGTAACACACACCCATACAATGCGCACCACCCCGTGATGTTTTTCTCACTCCTACTAGTGAATGTAGTGTAACACACACCCATGAAATGCGCACCACCCCGTGATGTTTTTCTCACTCCTACTAGTGAATGTAATGTAACACACACCCATACAATGCGCACCACCCCGTGATGTTTTTCTCACTCCTACTAGTGAATGGAATGTAACACACACCCATACAATGCGCACCACCCCGTGATGTTTTTCTCACTCCTACTAGTGAATGTAATGTAACACACACCCATACAATGCGCACCACCCCGTGATGTTTTTCTCACTCCTACTAGTGAATCTAATGTAACACACACCCATACAATGCTCACCACCCCGTGATGTTTTTCTCACTCCTACTAGTGAATCTGATGTAACACATACCCATACAATGCGCACCACCCCGTGATGTTTTTCTCACTCCTACTAGTGTATGTAATTTAACACACACCCATACAATGCGCACCACCCCGTGATGTTTTTCTCACTCCTACTAGTGAATGTAATGTAACACACACCCATACAATGCGCACCACCCCGTGATGTTTTTCTCACTCCTACTAGTGAATGTAATGTAACAAACACCCATACAATGCGCACCACCCCGTGATGTTTTTCTCACTCGTACTAGTGAATGTAATGTAACACACACCCATACAATGCACACCACCCCGTGATGTTTTTCTCCCTCCTACGAGTGAATCTAATGTAACACACACCCATACAATGCGCACCACCACGTGATGTTTTTCTCACTCCTACACGTGAATCTAATGTAACACACACCCATACAATGCGCACCACCCTGTGATGATTTTCTCACTCCTACTAGTGAATGTAATGTAACACACACCCATACAATGCGCACCACCCCGTGATGTTTTTCTCACTCCTACTAGTGAATGTAATGTAACACACACCCATACAATGCGCACCACCCCGTGATGTTTTTCTCACTCCTACTAGTGAATGTAATGTAACACACACCCATACAATGCGCACCACCCCGTGATGTTTTTCTCACTCCTACTAGTGAATGTAATGTAACACACACCCATACAATGCGCACCACCCGGTGATGTTTTTCTCACTCCTACTAGTGAATGTAATGTAACACACACACATACAATGCGCACCACCCCGTGATGTTTTTGTCACTCCTACTAGTGAATCTAATGTAACACACACCCATACAATGCGCACCACCCCGTGATGTTTTTCTCACTCCTACTAGTGAATCTAATGTAACACACACCCATACAATGCGCACCACCCCGTGATGTTTTTCTCACTCCTACTAGTGAACATAATGTAACACACACCCATACAATGCGCAGCACCCCGTGATGTTTTTCTCACTCCTACTAGTGAACGTAATGTAACACACACCCATACAATGCGCACCACCACGTGATGTTTTTCTCACTCCTACTATTGAACGTAATGTAACACACACCCATACAATGCGCACCACCCCGTGATGTTTTTCTCACTCCTACTAGTGAACGTAATGTAACACACACCCATACAATGCGCACCACCCCGTGATGTTTTTCTCACTCCTACTAGTGAATGTAATGTAACACACACCCATACAATGCGCACCACACCGTGATGTTTTTCTCACTCCTACTAGTGAATGTAATGTAACACACACCCATACAATGCGCACCACCCCGTGATGTTTTTCTCACTCCTACTAGTGAATGTAGTGTAACACACACCCATACAATGCGCACCACCCCGTGATGTTTTTCTCACTCCTACTAGTGAATGTAGTGTAACACACACCCATGAAATGCTCACCACCCCGTGATGTTTTTCTCACTCCTACTAGTGAATGTAATGTAACACACACCCATACAATGCGCACCACCCCGTGATGTTTTTCTCACTACTACTAGTGAATGTAATGTAACACACACCCATACAATGCGCACCACCCCGTGATGTTTTTCTCACTCCTACTAGTGAATCTAATGTAACACACACATATACAATGCGCACCACCCCGTAATGTTTTTCTCACTCCTACTAGTGAATCTGATGTAACACACACCCATACAATGCGCACCACCCCGTGATGTTTTTCTCACTCCTACTAGTGTATGTAATGTAACACACACCCATACAATGCGCACCACACCATGATGTTTTTCTCACTCCTACTAGTGAATGTAATGTAACACACACCCATACAATGCGCACCACCCCGTGATGTTTTTCTCACTCCTACTAGTGAATGTAATGTAACAAACACCCATACAATGCGCACCACCCCGTGATGTTTTTCTCACTCGTACTAGTGAATGTAATGTAACACACACCCATACAATGCGCACCACCCCGTGATGTTTTTCTCCCTCCTACGAGTGAATCTAATGTAACACACACCCATACAATGCGCACCACCACGTGATGTTTTTCTCACTCCTACACGTGAATCTAATGTAACACACACCCATACAATGCGCACCACCCTGTGATGTTTTTCTCACTCCTACTAGTGAATGTAATGTAACACACACCCATACAATGCGCACCACCCCGTGATGTTTTTCTCACTCCTACTAGTGAATGTAATGTAACACACACCCATACAATGCGCACCACCCCGTGATGTTTTTCTCACTCCTACTAGTGAATGTAATGTAACACACACCCATACAATGCGCACCACCCCGTGATGTTTTTCTCACTGCTACTAGTGAATGTAATGTAACAAACACCCATACAATGCGCACCACCCCGTGATGTTTTTCTCACTCCTACTAGTGAATGTAATGTAACACACACCCATACAATGCGCACCACCCCGTGATGTTTTTCTCACTCCTACTAGTGAATCTAATGTAACACACACCCATACAATGCGCACCACCCCGTGATGTTTTTCTCACTCCTACTAGTGAATCTAATGTAACACACACCCATACAATGCGCACCACCCCGTGATGTTTTTCTCACTCCTACTAGTGAATGTAATGTAACACACACCCGTACAATGCGCACCACCCCGTGATGTTTTTCTCACTCCTACTAGTGAATGTAATGTAACACACACCCATACAATGCGCACCACCCCGTGATGTTTTTCTCACTCCTACTAGTGAATCTAATGTAACACACACCCATACGATGCGCACCACCTCGTGATGTTTTTCTCACTCCTACTAGTGAATGTAATGGAACACACACCCATACAATGCGCACCACCCCGTGATGTTTTTCTCACTCCTACTAGTGAATCTAATGTAACACACACCCATACAATGCGCAGCACCCCGTGATGTTTTTCTCACTCCTACTAGTGAACGTAATGTAACACACACCCATACAATGCGCACCACCCCGTGATGTTTTTCTCACTCCTACTAGTGAACGTAATGTAACACACACCCATACAATGGGCACCACCCCGTGATGTTTTTCTCACTCCTACTAGTGAATGTAATGTAACACACACCCATACAATGCGCACCACCCCGTGATGTTTTTCTCACTCCTACTAGTGAATGTAATGTAACACACACCCATACAATGCGCACCACCCCGTGATGTTTTTCTCACTCCTACTAGTGAATGTAGTGTAACACACACCCATACAATGCGCACCACCCCGTGATGTTTTTCTCACTCCTACTAGTGAATGTAGTGTAACACACACCCATGAAATGCTCACCACCCCGTGATGTTTTTCTCACTCCTACTAGTGAATGTAATGTAACACACACCCATACAATGCGCACCACCCCGTGATGTTTTTCTCACTCCTACTAGTGAATGTAATGTAACACACACCCATACAATGCGCACCACCCCGTGATGTTTTTCTCACTCCTACTAGTGAATCTAATGTAACACACACATATACAATGCGCACCACCCCGTGATGTTTTTCTCACTCCTACTAGTGAATCTGATGTAACACACACCCATACAATGCGCACCACTCCGTGATGTTTTTCTCACTCCTACTAGTGTATGTAATGTAACACACACCCATACAATGCGCACCACACCATGATGTTTTTCTCACTCCTACTAGTGAATGTAATGTAACACACACCCATACAATGCGCACCACCCCGTGATGTTTTTCTAACTCCTACTAGTGAATGTAATGTAACAAACACCCATACAATGCGCACCACCCCGTGATGTTTTTCTCACTCGTACTAGTGAATGTAATGTAACACACACCCATACAATGCGCACCACCCCGTGATGTTTTTCTCACTCCTACTAGTGAATGTAATGTAACACACACCCATACAATGCGCACCACCCCGTGATGTTTTTCTCACTCCTACTAGTGAATGTAATGTAACACACACCCATACAATGCGCACCACCCCGTGATGTTTTTCTCACAGCTACTAGTGAATGTAATGTAACAAACACCCATACAATGCTCACCACCCCGTGATGTTTTTCTCACTCCTACTAGTGAATGTAATGTAACACACACCCATACAATGCGCACCACCCCGTGATGTTTTTCTCACTCCTACTAGTGAATCTAATGTAACACACACCCATACAATGCGCACCACCCCGTGATGTTTTTCTCACTCCTACTAGTGAATCTAATGTAACACACACCCATACAATGCGCACCACCCCGTGATGTTTTTCTCACTCCTACTAGTGAATGTAATGTAACACACACCCGTACAATGCACACCACCCCGTGATGTTTTTCTCACTCCTACTAGTGAATGTAATGTAACACACACCCATACAATGCGCACCACCCCGTGATGTTTTTCTCACTCCTACTAGTGAATCTAATGTAACACACACCCATACGATGCGCACCACCTCGTGATGTTTTTCTCACTCCTACTAGTGAATGTAATGGAACACACACCCATACAATGCGCACCACCCCGTGATGTTTTTCTCACTCCTACTAGTGAATCTAATGTAACACACACCCATACAATGCGCACCACCCCGTGATGTTTTTCTCACTCCTACTAGTGAATGTAACACACACCCATACAATGCGCACCACCTCGTGATGTTTTTCTCACTCCTACTAGTGAATGTAATGTAACACACACCCATACAATGCGCACCACGCCGTGATGTTTTTCTCACTCCTACTAGGGAATCTAATGTAATACACACCCATACAATGCGCACCACCCCGTGATGTTTTTCTCACTCCTACTAGTCAATCTAATGTAACAAATACCCATACAATGCGCACCACCCCGTGATGTTTTTCTCACTCCTACTAGTGAATCTAAAGTAACACAAACCCATACAATGCGCACCACCCCGTGATGTTTTTCTCACTCCTACTAGTGAATCTAATGTAACACACACCCATACAATGCGCACCACCCCGTGATGTTTTTCTCACTCCTTCTAGTGAATGTAATGTAACACACACCCATACAATGCGCACCACCCCGTGATGTTTTTCTCACTCCTACTAGTGAATCTAATGTAACACACACCCATACAATGCGCACCACCCCGTGATGTTTTTCTCACTGCTACTAGTGAATGTAATGTAACAAACACCCATACAATGCGCACCACCCCGTGATGTTTTTCTCACTCCTACTAGTGAATGTAATGTAACACACACCCATACAATGCGCACCACCCCGTGATGTTTTTCTCACTCCTACTAGTGAATCTAATGTAACACACAGCCATACAATGCGCACCACCCCGTGATGTTTTTCTCACTCCTACTACTGAATGTAATGTAACACACACCCATACAATGCGCACCACCCCGTGATGTTTTTCTCACTCCTACTAGTGAATGTAATGTAACACACACCCATACAATGCGCACCACCCCGTGATGTTTTTCTCACTCCTACTAGTGAATCTAATGTAACACACACCCATACGATGCGCACCACCTCGTGATGTTTTTCTCACTCCTACTAGTGAATGTAATGGAACACACACCCATACAATGCGCACCACCCCGTGATGTTTTTCTCACTCCTACTAGTGAATCTAATGTAACACACACCCATACAATGCGCACCACCCCGTGATGTTTTTCTCACTCCTACTAGTGAATCTAATGTAACACACACCCATACAATGCGCACCACCCCGTGATGTTTTTCTCACTCCTACTAGTGAATCTAATGTAACACAAACCCATACAATGCGCACCACCCCGTGATGTTTTTCTCACTCATACTAGTGAATGTAATGTAACACACACCCATACAATGCGCACCACCTCGTGATGTTTTTCTCACTCCTACTAGTGAATGTAATGGAACACACACCCATACAATGCGCACCACGCCGTGATGTTTTTCTCACTCCTACTAGGGAATCTAATGTAACACACACCCATACAATGCGCACCACCCCGTGATGTTTTTCTCACTCCTACTAGTGAATCTAATGTAACAAATACCCATACAATGCGCACCACCCCGTGATGTTTTTCTCACTCCTACTTGTGAATCTAAAGTAACACAAACCCATACAATGCGCACCACCCCGTGATGTTTTTCTCACTCCTACTAGTGAATGTAATGTAACACACACCCATACAATGCGCACCACCCCGTGATGTTTTTCTCACTCCTTCTAGTGAATCTAATGTAACACACACCCATACAATGCGCACCACGCCGTGATGTTTTTCTCACTCCTACTAGTGTATGTAATGTAACACACACCCATACAATGCGCACCACCCCGTGATGTTTTTCTCACTCCTACTAGTGAATCTGATGTAACACACACCCATACAACGCGCACCACCCCGTGATGTTTTTCTCACTCCTACTAGTGTATGTAATGTAACACACACCCATACAATGCGCACCACCCCGTGATGTTTTTCTCACTCCTACTAGTGAATCTAATGTAACACACACCCATACAATGCGCACCACCCCGTGATGTTTTTCTCACTCCTACTACTGAATGTAATGTAACACACACCCATACAATGCGCACCACCCCGTGATGTTTTTCTCACTCCTACTAGTGAATGTAATGTAACACACACCCATACAATGCGCACCACCCCGTGATGTTTTTCTCACTCCTACTAGTGAATCTAATGTAACACACACCCATACGATGCGCACCACCTCGTGATGTTTTTCTCACTCCTACTAGTGAATG
Source organism: Cavia porcellus (assembly GCF_034190915.1). Taxonomy (NCBI): domain Eukaryota; kingdom Metazoa; phylum Chordata; class Mammalia; order Rodentia; family Caviidae; genus Cavia; species Cavia porcellus. Next base: position 1,902,440 of record NW_026947562.1, on the reverse strand, counting down.
TAATGGAACACACACCCATACAATGCGCACCACCCCGTGATGTTTTTCTCACTCCTACTAGTGAATCTAATGTAACACACACCCATACAATGCGCACCACCCCGTGATGTTTTTCTCACTCCTACTAGTGAATCTAATGTAACACACACCCATACAATGCGCACCACCCCGTGATGTTTTTCTCACTCCTACTAGTGAATCTAATGTAACACAAACCCATACAATGCGCACCACCCCGTGATGTTTTTCTCACTCATACTAGTGAATGTAATGTAACACACACCCATACAATGCGCACCACCTCGTGATGTTTTTCTCACTCCTACTAGTGAATGTAATGGAACACACACCCATACAATGCGCACCACGCCGTGATGTTTTTCTCACTCCTACTAGGGAATCTAATGTAACACACACCCATACAATGCGCACCACCCCGTGATGTTTTTCTCACTCCTACTAGTGAATCTAATGTAACAAATACCCATACAATGCGCACCACCCCGTGATGTTTTTCTCACTCCTACTTGTGAATCTAAAGTAACACAAACCCATACAATGCGCACCACCCCGTGATGTTTTTCTCACTCCTACTAGTGAATGTAATGTAACACACACCCATACAATGCGCACCACCCCGTGATGTTTTTCTCACTCCTTCTAGTGAATCTAATGTAACACACACCCATACAATGCGCACCACGCCGTGATGTTTTTCTCACTCCTACTAGTGTATGTAATGTAACACACACCCATACAATGCGCACCACCCCGTGATGTTTTTCTCACTCCTACTAGTGAATCTGATGTAACACACACCCATACAACGCGCACCACCCCGTGATGTTTTTCTCACTCCTACTAGTGTATGTAATGTAACACACACCCATACAATGCGCACCACCCCGTGATGTTTTTCTCACTCCTACTAGTGAATCTAATGTAACACACACCCATACAATGCGCACCACCCCGTGATGTTTTTCTCACTCCTACTAGTGAATGTAATGTAACACACACCCGTACAATGCGCACCACCCCGTGATGTTTTTCTCACTCCTACTAGTGAATGTAATGTAACACACACCCATACAATGCGCACCACCCCGTGATGTTTTTCTCACTCCTACTAGTGAATCTAATGTAACACACACCCATACGATGCGCACCACCTCGTGATGTTTTTCTCACTCCTACTAGTGAATGTAATGGAACACACACCCATACAATGCGCACCACCCCGTGATGTTTTTCTCACTCCTACTAGTGAATCTAATGTAACACACACCCATACAATGCGCAGCACCCCGTGATGTTTTTCTCACTCCTACTAGTGAATCTAATGTAACACACACCCATACAATGCGCACCACCCCGTGATGTTTTTCTCACTCCTACTAGTGAATCTAATGTAACACAAACCCATACAATGCGCACCACCCCGTGATGTTTTTCTCACTCCTACTAGTGAATGTAACACACACCCATACAATGCGCACCACCTCGTGATGTTTTTCTCACTCCTACTAGTGAATGTAATGTAACACACACCCATACAATGCGCACCACGCCGTGATGTTTTTCTCACTCCTACTAGGGAATCTAATGTAACACACACCCATACAATGCGCACCACCCCGTGATGTTTTTCTCACTCCTACTAGTCAATCTAATGTAACAAATACCCATACAATGCGCACCATCCCGTGATGTTTTTCTCACTCCTACTAGTGAATCTAAAGTAACACAAACCCATACAATGCGCACCACCCCGTGATGTTTTTCTCACTCCTACTAGTGAATGTAATGTAACACACACCCATACAATGCGCACCACCCCGTGATGTTTTTCTCACTCCTTCTAGTGAATGTAATGTAACACACACCCATACAATGCGCACCACCCCGTGATGTTTTTCTCACTCCTACTAGTGAATCTAATGTAACACACACCCATAAAATGCGCACCACCCCGTGATGTTTTTCTCACTGCTACTAGTGAATGTAATGTAACAAACACCCATACAATGCGCACCACCCCGTGATGTTTTTCTCACTCCTACTAGTGAATGTAATGTAACACACACCCATACAATGCGCACCACCCCGTGATGTTTTTCTCACACCTACTAGTGAATCTAATGTAACACACACCCATACAATGCGCACCACCCCGTGATGTTTTTCTCACTCCTACTAGTGAATCTAATGTAACACACACCCATACAATGCGCACCACCCTGTGATGTTTTTCTCACTCCTACTACTGAATGTAATGTAACACACACCCATACAATGCGCACCACCCCGTGATGTTTTTCTCACTCCTACTAGTGAATGTAATGTAACACACACCCATACAATGCGCACCACCCCGTGATGTTTTTCTCACTCCTACTAGTGAATCTAATGTAACACACACCCATACGATGCGCACCACCCCGTGATGTTTTTCTCACTCCTACTAGTGAATGTAATGTAACACACACCCATACATTGCGCACCACCCCGTGATGTTTTTCTCACTCCTACTAGTGAATCTAATGTAACACACACCCATACAATGCGCACCACCCCGTGATGTTTTTCTCACTCCTACTAGTGAATCTAATGTAACACACACCCATACAATGCGCACCACACCGTGATGTTTTTCTCACTCATACTAGTGAATGTAATGTAACACACACCCATACAATGCGCACCACCCCGTGATGTTTTTCTCACTCCTACTAGTGAATGTAATGGAACACACACCCATACAATGCGCACCACGCCGTGATGTTTTTCTCACTCCTACTAGGGAATCTAATGTAACACACACCCATACAATGCGCACCACCCCGTGATGTTTTTCTCACTCCTACTAGTGAATCTAATGTAACAAATACCCATACAATGCGCACCACCCCGTGATGTTTTTCTCACTCCTACTAGTGAATCTAAAGTAACACAAACCCATACAATGCGCACCACCCCGTGATGTTTTTCTCACTCCTACTAGTGAATGTAATGTAACACACACCCATACAATGCGCACCACCCCGTGATGTTTTTCTCACTCCTTCTAGTGAATCTAATGTAACACACACCCATACAATGCGCACCACCCCGTGATGTTTTTCTCACTCCTACTAGTGAATCTAATGTAACACACACCCATACAATGCGCACCACCCCGTGATGTTTTTCTCACTCCTACTAGTGAATCTGATGTAACACACACCCATACAATGCGCACCACCCCGTGATGTTTTTCTCACTCCTACTAGTGTATGTAATGTAACACACACCCATACAATGCGCACCACCCCGTGATGTTTTTCTCACTCCTACTAGTGAATGTAATGTAACACACACCCATACAATGCGCACCACCCCGTGATGTTTTTCTCACTCCTACTAGTGAATGTAATGTAACACACACCCATACAATGCGCACCACCCCGTGATTTTTTTCTCACTCGTACTAGTGAATGTAATGTAACACACACCCATACAATGCGCACGACCCCGTGATGTTTTTCTCCCTCCTACGAGTGAATCTAATGTAACACACACCCATACAATGCGCACAACCACGTGATGTTTTTCTCACTCCTACACGTGAATCTAATGTAACACAAACCCATACAATGCGCACCACCCTGTGATGTTTTTCTCACTCCTACTAGTGAATGTAATGTACACACACCCATACAATGCGCACCACCCCGTGATGTTTTTCTCACTCCTACTAGTGAATGTAATGTAACACACACCCATACAATGCGCACCACCCGGTGATGTTTTTCTCACTCCTACTAGTGAATGTAATGTAACACACACACATACAATGCGCACCACCCCGTGATGTTTTTCTCACTCCTACTAGTGAATCTAATGTAACACACACCCATACAATGCGCACCACCCCGTGATGTTTTTCTCACTCCTACTAGTGTATCTAATGTAACACATACCCATACAATGCGCACCACCCCGTGATGTTTTTCTCACTCCTACTAGTGAATGTAATGTAACACACACCCATACAATGCGCAGCACCCCGTGATGTTTTTCTCACTCCTACTAGTGAAAGTAATGTAACACACACCCATACAATGCGCACCACCCCGTGATGTTTTTCTCACTCCTACTAGTGAACGTAATGTAACACACACCCATACAATGCGCACCACCCCGTGATGTTTTTCTCACTCCTACTAGTGAACGTAATGTAACACACACCCATACAATGCGCACCACCCCGTGATGTTTTTCTCACTCCTACTAGTGAACGTAATGTAACACACACCCATACAATGCGCACCACCCCGTGATGTTTTTCTCACTCCTACTAGTGAATGTAATGTAACACACACCCATACAATGCGCACCACCCCGTGATGTTTTTCTCACTCCTACTAGTGAATGTAGTGTAACACACACCCATACAATGCGCACCACCCCGTGATGTTTTTCTCACTCCTACTAGTGAATGTAGTGTAACACACACCCATGAAATGCTCACCACCCCGTGATGTTTTTCTCACTCCTACTAGTGAATGTAATGTAACACACACCCATACAATGCGCACAACCCCGTGATGTTTTTCTCACTCCTACTAGTGAATGTAATGTAACACACACCCATACAATGCGCACCACCCCGTGATGTTTTTCTCACTCCTACTAGTGAATCTAATGTAACACACACATATACAATGCGCACCACCCCGTGATGTTTTTCTCACTCCTACTAGTGAATCTGATGTAACACACACCCATACAATGCGCACCACCCCGTGATGTTTTTCTCACTCCTACTAGTGTATGTAATGTAACACACACCCATACAATGCGCACCACCCCATGATGTTTTTCTCATTCCTACTAGTGAATGTAATGTAACACACACCCATACAATGCGCACCACCCCGTGATGTTTTTCTCACTCCTACTAGTGAATGTAATGTAACAAACACCCATACAATGCGCACCACCCCGTGATGTTTTTCTCACTCGTACTAGTGAATGTAATGTAACACATACCCATACAATGCGCACCACCGGTGATGATTTTCTCCCTCCTACGAGTGAATCTAATGTAACACACACCCATACAATGCGCACCACCACGTGATGTTTTTCTCACTCCTACACGTGAATCTAATGTAACACACACCCATACAATGCGCACCACCCTGTGATGTTTTTCTCACTCCTACTAGTGAATGTAATGTAACACACACCCATACAATGCGCACCACCCCGTGATGTTTTTCTCACTCCTACTAGTGAATGTAATGTAACACACACCCATACAATGCGCACCACCCCGTGATGTTTTTCTCACTCCTACTAGTGAATGTAATGTAACACACACCCATACAATGCGCACCACCCCGTGATGTTTTTCTCACTGCTACTAGTGAATGTAATGTAAGAAACACCCATACAATGCGCACCACCCAGTGATGTTTTTCTCACTCCTACTAGTGAATGTAATGTAACACACACCCATACAATGCGCACCACCCCGTGATGTTTTTCTCACTCCTACTAGTGAATCTAATGTAACACACACCCATACAATGCGCACCACCCCGTGATGTTTTTCTCACTCCTACTAGTGAATCTAATGTAACACACACCCATACAATGCGCACCACCCCGTGATGTTTTTCTCACTCCTACTACTGAATGTAATGTAACACACACCCATACAATGCGCACCACCCGTGATGTTTTTCTCACTCCTACTAGTGAATGTAATGTAACACACACCCATACAATGCGCACCACCCCGATGTTTTTCTCACTCCTACTAGTGAATCTAATGTAACACACACCGATACGATGCGCACCACCTCGTGATGTTTTTCTCACTCCTACTAGTGAATGTAATGGAACACACACCCATACAATGCGCACCACCCCGTGATGTTTTTCTCACTCCTACTAGTGAATCTAATGTAACACACACCCATACAATGCGCACCACCCCGTGATGTTTTTCTCACTCCTACTAGTGAATCTAATGTAACACACACCCATACAATGCGCACCACCCCGTGATGTTTTCTCACTCCTACTAGTGAATCTAATGTAACACAAACCCATACAATGCGCACCACCCCGTGATGTTTTTCTCACTCCTACTAGTGAATGTAATGTAACACACACCCATACAATGCGCACCACCTCGTGATGTTTTTCTCACTCCTACTAGTGAATGTAATGGAACACACACCCATACAATGCGCACCACGCCGTGATGTTTTTCTCACTCCTACTAGGGAATCTAATGTAACACACACCCATACAATGCGCACCACCCCGTGATGTTTTTCTCACTCCTACTAGTGAATCTAATGTAACAAATACCCATACAATGCGCACCACCCCGTGATGTTTTTCTCACTCCTACTAGTGAATCTAAAGTAACACAAACCCATTCAATGCGCACCACCCCGTGATGTTTTTCTCACTCCTACTAGTGAATCTAATGTAACACACACCCATACAATGCGCACCACCCCGTGATGTTTTTCTCACTCCTACTACTGAATGTAATGAAACACTCACCCATACAATGCGCACCACCCCGTGATGTTTTTCTCACTCCTACTAGTGAATGTAATGTAACACACACCCATACAATGCGCACCACCCCGTGATGTTTTTCTCATTCCTACTAGTGAATGAAATGTAACACACACCCATACAATGCGCACCACCCCGTGATGTTTTTCTCACTCCTACTAGTGAATGTAATGTAACACACACCCATACAATGCGCACCACCCGGTGATGTTTTTCTCACTCCTACTAGTGAATGTAATGTAACACGCACCCATACAATGCGCACCACCCCGTGATGTTTTTCTCACTCCTACTAGTGAATGTAATGTAACACACACCCATACAATGCGCACCACCCCGTAATGTTTTTCTCACTCCTACTAGTGAATGTAATGTAACACACACCCATACAATGCGCACCACCCCGTGATGTTTTTCTCACTCCTACTAGTGATCTAATGTAACACACACCCATACAATGCGCACCACCCCGTGATGTTTTTCTCACTCCTACTAGTGAATCTAATGTAACACACACCCATACAATGCGCACCACCCCGTGATGTTTTTCTCACTCCTACTAGTGAATGTAATGTAACACACACCCATACAATGCGCACCACCCCGTGAGGTTTTTCTCACTCCTACTAGTGAACGTAATGTAACACACACCCATACAATGCGCACCACCCCGTGATGTTTTTCTCACTCCTACTAGTGAACGTAATGTAACACACACCCATACAATGCGCACCACCCCGTGATGTTTTTCTCACTCCTACTAGTGAATCTAATGTAACAAATACCCATACAATGCGCACCACCCCGTGATGTTTTTCTCACTCCTACTAGTGAATCTAAAGTAACACAAACCCATACAATGCGCACCACCCCGTGATGTTTTTCTCACTCCTACTAGTGAATGTAATGTAACACACACCCATACAATGCGCACCACCCCGTGATGTTTTTCTCACTCCTTCTAGTGAATCTAATGTAACACACACCCATACAATGCGCACCACCCCGTGATGTTTTTCTCACTCCTACTAGTGAATCTAATGTAACACACACCCATACAATGCGCACCACCCCGTGATGTTTTTCTCACTCCTACTAGTGAATCTGATGTAACACACACCCATACAATGCGCACCACCCCGTGATGTTTTTCTCACTCCTACTAGTGTATGTAATGTAACACACACCCATACAATGCGCACCACCCCGTGATGTTTTTCTCACTCCTACTAGTGAATGTAATGTAACACACACCCATACAATGCGCACCACCCCGTGATGTTTTTCTCACTCCTACTAGTGAATGTAATGTCACACACACCCATACAATGCGCACCACCCCGTGATGTTTTTCTCACTCGTACTAGTGAATGTAATGTAACACACACCCATAGAATGCGCACGACCCCGTGATGTTTTTCTCCCTCCTACGAGTGAATCTAATGTAACACACACCCATACAATGCGCACCACCACGTGATGTTTTTCTCACTCGTACACGTGAATCTAATGTAACACACACCCATACAATGCGCACCACCCTGTGATGTTTTTCTCACTCCTACTAGTGAATGTAATGTAACACACACGCATACAATGCGCACCACCCCGTGATGTTTTTCTCACTCCTACTAGTGAATGTAATGTAACACACACCCATACAATGCGCACCACCCCGTGATGTTTTTCTCACTCCTACTAGTGAATGTAATGTAACACACACCCATACAATGCGCACCACCCCGTGATGTTTTTCTCACTCCTACTAGTGAATGTAATGTAACACACACCCATACAATGCGCACCACCCCGTGATGTTTTTCTCACTCCTACTAGTGAATGTAATGTAACACACACCCATACAATGCGCAGCACCCCGTGATGTTTTTCTCACTCCTACTAGTGAATGTAATGTAACACACACCCATACAATGCGCACCACCCCGTGATGTTTTTCTCACTCCTACTAGTGAATGTAATGTAACACACACCCATACAATGCGCAGCACCCCGTGATGTTTTTCTCACTCCTACTAGTGAACGTAATGTAACACACACCCATACAATGCGCACCACCCCGTGATGTTTTTCTCACTCCTACTAGTGAATGTAATGTAACACACACCCATACAATGCGCACCACCCCGTGATGTTTTTCTCACTCCTCCTAGTGAATGTAGTGTAACACACACATATACAATGCGCACCACCCCGTGATGTTTTTCTCACTCCTACTAGTGAATGTAGTGTAACACACACCCATGAAATGCTCACCATCCCATGATGTTTTTCTCACTCCTACTAGTGAATGTAATGTAACACACACCATACAATGCGCACCACCCCGTGACGTTTTTCTCACTCCTACTAGTGAATGTAATGTAACACACACCCATACAATGCGCACCACCCCGTGATGTTTTTCTCACTCCTACTAGTGAATCTAATGTAACACACACATATACAATGCGCACCACCCCGTGATGTTTTTCTCACTCCTACTAGTGAATCTGATGTAACACACACCCATACAATGCGCACCACCCCGTGATGTTTTTCTCACTCCTACTAGTGTATGTAATGTAACACACACCCATACAATGCGCACCACCCCATGATGTTTTTCTCACTCCTACTAGTGAATGTAATGTAACACACACCCATACAATGCGCACCACCCCGTGATGTTTTTCTCACTCCTACTAGTGAATGTAATGTAACAAACACCCATACAATGCGCACCACCCCGTGATGTTTTTCTCACTCGTACTAGTGAATGTAATGTAACACACACCCATACAATGCGCACCACCCCGTGATGTTTTTCTCCCTCCTACGAGTGAATCTAATGTAACACACACCCATACAATGCGCACCACCACGTGATGTTTTTCTCACTCCTACTAGTGAATCTAATGTAACACACACACATACGATGCGCACCACCCCGTGATGTTTTTCTCACTGATACTAGTGAATGTAATGGAACACACACCCATACAATGCGCACCACCCCGTGATGTTTTTCTCACTCCTACTAGTGAATCTAATGTAACACACACCCATACAATGCGCACCACCCCGTGATGTTTTTCTCACTCCTACTAGTGAATCTAATGTAACACACACCCATACAATGCGCACCACCCCGTGATGTTTTTCTCACTCCTACTAGTGAATCTAATGTAACACAAACCATACAATGCGCACCACCCCGTGATGTTTTTCTCACTCCTACTAGTGAATGTAATGTAACACACACCCATACAATGCGCACCACCTCGTGATGTTTTTCTCACTCCTACTAGTGAATGTAATGGAACACACACCCATATAATGCGCACCACGCCGTGATGTTTTTCTCACTCCTACTAGGGACTCTAATGTAACACACACCCATACAATGCGCACCACCCCGTGATGTTTTTCTCACTCCTACTAGTGAATCTAACGTAACAAACACCCATACAATGCGCACCACCCCGTGATGTTTTTCTCACTCCTACTAGTGAATCTAAATTAACACAAACCCATACAATGCGCACCACCCCGTGATGTTTTTCTCACTCCTACTAGTGAATGTAATGTAACACACACCCATACAATGCGCACCACCCCGTGATGTTTTTCTCACTCCTTCTAGTGAATCTAATGTAACACACACCCATACAATGCGCACCACCCCGTGATGTTTTTCTCACTCCTACTAGTGAATCTAATGTAACACACACCCATACAATGCGCACCACCCCGTGATGTTTTTCTCACTCCTACTAGTGAATGTAATGAAACACTCACCCATACAATGCGCACCACCCCGTGATGTTTTTCTCACTCCTACTAGTGAATGTAATGTAACACACACCCATACAATGCGCACCACCCCGTGATGTTTTTCTCACTCCTACTAGTGAATGAAATGTAACACACACCCATACAATGCGCACCACCCCGTGATGTTTTTCTCACTCCTACTAGTGAATGTAATGTAACACACACCCATACAATGCGCACCACCCGGTGATGTTTTTCTCACTCCTACTAGTGAATGTAATGTAACACACACTCATACAATGCGCACCACCCCGTGATGTTTTTCTCACTCCTACTAGTGAATGTAATGTAACACACACCCATACAATGCGCACCACCCCGTGATGTTTTTCTCACTCCTACTAGTGAATGTAATGTAACACACACCCATACAATGCGCACCACCCCGTGATGTTTTTCTCACTCCTACTAGTGAATCTAATGTAACACACACCCATACAATGCGCACCACCCCGTGATGTTTTTCTCACTCCTACTAGTGAATCTAATGTAACACACACCCATACAATGCGCACCACCCCGTGATGTTTTTCTCACTCCTACTAGTGAATGTATTGTAACACACACCCATACAATGCGCACCACCCCGTGATGTTTTTCTCACTCCTACTAGTGAACGTAATGTAACACACACCCATACAATGCGCACCACCCCGTGATGTTTTTCTCACTCCTACTAGTGAACGTAATGTAACACACACCCATACAATGCGCACCACCCCGTGATGTTTTTCTCAGTCCTACTAGTGAATCTAATGTAACAAATACCCATACAATGCGCACCACCCCGTGATGTTTTTCTCACTCCTACTAGTGAATCTAAAGTAACACAAACCCATACAATGCGCACCACCCCGTGATGTTTTTCTCACTCCTACTAGTGAATCTAATGTAACACACACCCATACAATGCGCACCACCCCGTGATGTTTTTCTCACTCCTACTAGTGAATCTAATGTAACACACACCCATACAATGCGCACCACCCCGTGATGTTTTTCTCACTCCTACTAGTGAATCTAATGTAACACAAACCCATACAATGCGCACCACCCCGTGATGTTTTTCTCACTCCTACTAGTGAATGTAATGTAACACACACCCATACAATGCGCACCACCTCGTGATGTTTTTCTGACTCCTACTAGTGAATGTAATGGAACACACACCCATATAATGCGCACCACGCCGTGATGTTTTTCTCACTCCTACTAGGGACTCTAATGTAACACACACCCATACAATGCGCACCACCCCGTGATGTTTTTCTCACTCCTACTAGTGAATTTAACGTAACAAATACCCATACAATGCGCACCACCCCGTGATGTTTTTCTCACTCCTACTAGTGAATCTAAATTAACACAAACCCATACAATGCGCACCACCCCGTGATGTTTTTCTCACTCCTACTAGTGAATGTAATGTAACACACACCCATACAATGCGCACCACCCCGTGATGTTTTTCTCACTCCTTCTAGTGAATCTAATGTAACACACACCCATACAATGCGCACCACCCCGTGATGTTTTTCTCACTCCTACTAGTGAATCTAATGAAACATTCACCCATACAATGCGCACCACCCCGTGATGTTTTTCTCACTCCTACTAGTGAATGTAATGTAACACACACCCATACAATGCGCACCACCCCGTGATGTTTTTCTCACTCCTACTAGTGAACGTAATGTAACACACACCCATACAATGCGCACCACCCGGTGATGTTTTTCTCACTCCTACAAGTGAACGTAATGTAACACACACCCATACAATGCGCACCACCCCGTGATGTTTTTCTCACTCCTACTAGTGAACGTAATGTAACACACACCCATACAATGCGCACCACCCTGTGATGTTTTTCTCACTCCTACTAGTGAATGTAATGTAACACACACCCATACAATGCGCACCACCCCGTGATGTTTTTCTCACTCCTCCTAGTGAATGTAGTGTAACACACACATATACAATGCGCACCACCCCGTGATGTTTTTCTCACTCCTACTAGTGAATGTAGTGTAACACACACCCATACAATGCGCACCACCCCGTGATGTTTTTCTCACTCCTACTAGTGAACGTAATGTAACACACACCCATACAATGCGCACCACCCCGTGATGTTTTTCTCACTCCTACTAGTGAACGTAATGTAACACACACCCATACAATGCGCACCACCCCGTGATGTTTTTCTCACTCCTACTAGTGAATCTAATGTAACAAATACCCATACAATGCGCACCACCCCGTGATGTTTTTCTCACTCCTACTAGTGAATCTAAAGTAACACAAACCCATACAATGCGCACCACCCCGTGATGTTTTTCTCACTCCTACTAGTGAATGTAATGTAACACACACCCATACAATGCGCACCACCCCGTGATGTTTTTCTCACTCCTTCTAGTGAATCTAATGTAACACACACCCATACAATGCGCACCACCCCGTGATGTTTTTCTCACTCCTACTAGTGAATCTAATGTAACACACACCCATACAATGCGCACCACCCCGTGATGTTTTTCTCACTCCTACTAGTGAATCTGATGTAACACACACCCATACAATGCGCACCACCCCGTGATGTTTTTCTCACTCCTACTAGTGTATGTAATGTAACACACACCCATACAATGCGCACCACCCCGTGATGTTTTTCTCACTCCTACTAGTGAATGTAATGTAACACACACCCATACAATGCGCACCACCCCGTGATGTTTTTCTCACTCCTACTAGTGAATGTAATGTCACACACACCCATACAATGCGCACCACCCCGTGATGTTTTTCTCACTCGTACTAGTGAATGTAATGTAACACACACCCATAGAATGCGCACGACCCCGTGATGTTTTTCTCCCTCCTACGAGTGAATCTAATGTAACACACACCCATACAATGCGCACCACCACGTGATGTTTTTCTCACTCGTACACGTGAATCTAATGTAACACACACCCATACAATGCGCACCACCCTGTGATGTTTTTCTCACTCCTACTAGTGAATGTAATGTAACACACACGCATACAATGCGCACCACCCCGTGATGTTTTTCTCACTCCTACTAGTGAATGTAATGTAACACACACCCATACAATGCGCACCACCCCGTGATGTTTTTCTCACTCCTACTAGTGAATGTAATGTAACACACACCCATACAATGCGCACCACCCCGTGATGTTTTTCTCACTCCTACTAGTGAATCTAATGTAACACACACCCATACAATGCGCACCACTCCGTGATGTTTTTCTCACTCCTACTAGTGAATGTAATGTAACACACACCCATACAATGCGCAGCACCCCGTGATGTTTTTCTCACTCCTACTAGTGAATGTAATGTAACACACACCCATACAATGCGCACCACCCCGTGATGTTTTTCTCACTCCTACTAGTGAATGTAATGTAACACACACCCATACAATGCGCAGCACCCCGTGATGTTTTTCTCACTCCTACTAGTGAACGTAATGTAACACACACCCATACAATGCGCACCACCCCGTGATGTTTTTCTCACTCCTACTAGTGAACGTAATGTAACACACACCCATACAATGCGCACCACCCCGTGATGTTTTTCTCACTCCTACTAGTGAACGTAATGTAACACACACCCATACAATGCGCACCACCCCGTGATGTTTTTCTCACTCCTACTAGTGAATGTAATGTAACACACACCCATACAATGCGCACCACCCCGTGATGTTTTTCTCACTCCTACTAGTGAATGTAGTGTAACACACACATATACAATGCGCACCACCCCGTGATGTTTTTCTCACTCCTACTAGTGAATGTAGTGTAACACACACCCATGAAATGCTCACCATCCCATGATGTTTTTCTCACTCCTACTAGTGAATGTAATGTAACACACACCCATACAATGCGCACCACCCCATGACGTTTTTCTCACTCCTACTAGTGAATGTAATGTAACACACACCCATACAATGCGCACCACCCCGTGATGTTTTTCTCACTCCTACTAGTGAATCTAATGTAACACACACATATACAATACGCACCACCCCGTGATGTTTTTCTCACTCCTACTAGTGAATCTGATGTAACACACACCCATACAATGCGCACCACCCCGTGATGTTTTTCTCACTCCTACTAGTGTATGTAATGTAACACACACCCATACAATGCGCACCACCCCATGATGTTTTTCTCACTCCTACTAGTGAATGTAATGTAACACACACCCATACAATGCGCACCACCCCGTGATGTTTTTCTCACTCCTACTAGTGAATGTAATGTAACAAACACCCATACAATGCGCACCACCCCGTGATGTTTTTCTCACTCGTACTAGTGAATGTAATGTAACACACACCCATACAATGCGCACCACCCCGTGATGTTTTTCTCCCTCCTACGAGTGAATCTAATGTAACACACACCCATACAATGCGCACCACCACGTGATGTTTTTCTCACTCCTACACGTGAATCTAATGTAACACACACCCATACATTGCGCACCACCCTGTGATGTTTTTCTCACTCCTACTAGTGAATGTAATGTAACACACACCCATACAATGCGCACCACCCCGTGATGTTTTTCTCACTCCTACTAGTGAATGTAATGTAACACACACCCATACAATGCGCACCACCCCGTGATGTTTTTCTCACTCCTACTAGTGAATGTAATGTAACACACACCCATACAATGCGCACCACCCCGTGATGTTTTTCTCACTGCTACTAGTGAATGTAATGTAACAAACACCCATACAATGCGCACCACCCAGTGATGTTTTTCTCACTCCTACTAGTGAATGTAATGTAACACACACCCATACAATGCGCACCCCCCCGTGATGTTTTTCTCACTCCTACTAGTGAATCTAATGTAACACACACCCATACAATGCGCACCTCCCCGTGATGTTTTTCTCACTCCTACTAGTGAATCTAATGTAACACACACCCATACAATGCGCACCACCCCGTGATGTTTTTCTCACTCCTACTAGTGAATGTAATGTAACACACACTCATACAATGAGCACCACCCCGTGATGTTTTTCTCACTCCTACTAGTGAATGTAATGTAACACACACCCATACAATGCGCACCACCCCATGATGTTTTTCTCACTCCTACTAGTGAATCTAATGTAACACACACCCATACGATGCGCACCACCCCGTGATGTTTTTCTCACTGATACTAGTGAATGTAATGTAACACACACCCATACAATGCGCACCACCCCGTGATGTTTTTCTCACTCCTACTAGTGAATCTAATGTAACACACACCCATACAATGCGCACCACCCCGTGATGTTTTTCTCACTCCTACTAGTGAATCTAATGTAACACACACCCATACAATGCGCACCACCCCGTGATGTTTTTCTCACTCCTACTAGTGAATCTAATGTAACACAAACCCATACAATGCGCACCACCCCGTGATGTTTTTCTCACTCCTACTAGTGAATGTAATGTAACACACACCCATACAATGCGCACCACCTCGTGATGTTTTTCTCACTCCTACTAGTGAATGTAATGGAACACACACCCATATAATGCGCACCACGCCGTGATGTTTTTCTCACTCCTACTAGTGACTCTAATGTAACACACACCCATACAATGCGCACCACCCCGTGATGTTTTTCTCACTCCTACTAGTGAATCTAATGTAACAAATACCCATACAATGCGCACCACCCCGTGATGTTTTTCTCACTCCTACTAGTGAATCTAAATTAACACAAACCCATACAATGCGCACCACCCCGTGATGTTTTTCTCACTCCTACTAGTGAATGTAATGTAACACACACCCATACAATGCGCACCACCCCGTGATGTTTTTCTCACTCCTTCTAGTGAATCTAATGTAACACACACCCATACAATGCGCACCACCCCGTGATGTTTTTCTCACTCCTACTAGTGAATCTAATGTAACACACACCCATACAATGCGCACCACCCCGTGATGTTTTTCTCACTCCTACTAGTGAATGTAATGAAACACTCACCCATACAATGCGCACCACCCCGTGATGTTTTTCTCACTCCTACTAGTGAATGTAATGTAACACACACCCATACAATGCGCACCACCCCGTGATGTTTTTCTCACTCCTACTAGTGAATGTAATGTAACACACACCCATACAATGCGCACCACCCCGTGATGTTTTTCTCACTCCTACTAGTGAATGTAATGTAACACACACCCATACAATGCGCACCACCCGGTGATGTTTTTCTCACTCCTACTAGTGAATGTAATGTAACACACACCCATACAATGCGCACCACCCCGTGATGTTTTTCTCACTCCTACTAGTGAAAGTAATGTAACACACACCCATACAATGCGCACCACCCCGTGATGTTTTTCTCACTCCTACTAGTGTATCTAATGTAACACACACCCATACAATGCGCACCACCCCGTGATGTTTTTCTCACTCCTACTAGTGAATCTAATGTAACACACACCCATACAATGCGCACCAACCCGTGATGTTTTTCTCACTCCTACTAGTGAATGTAATGTAACACACACCCATACAATGCGCACCACCCCGTGATGTTTTTCTCACTCCTACTAGTGAACGTAATGTAACACACACCCATACAATGCGCACCACCCCGTGATGTTTTTCTCACTCCTACTAGTGAACGTAATGTAACACACACCCATACAATGCGCACCACCCCGTGATGTTTTTCTCACTCCCACTAGTGAACGTAATGTAACACACACCCATACAATGCGCACCACCCCGTGATGTTTTTCTCACTCCTACTAGTAAACGTAATGTAACACACCCATACAATGCGCACCACCCCGTGATGTTTTTCTCACTCCTACTAGTGAATGTAATGTAACACACACCCATACAATGCGCACCACCCCGTGATGTTTTTCTCACTGCTACTAGTGAATGTAATGTAACAAACACCCATACAATGCGCACCACCCAGTGATGTTTTTCTCACTCCTACTAGTGAATGTAATGTAACACACACCCATGAAATGCTCACCACCCGTGATGTTTTTCTCACTCCTACTAGTGAATGTAATGTAACACACACCCATACAATGCGCACCACCCCATGATGTTTTTCTCACTCCTACTAGTGAATGTAATGTAACACACACCCATACAATGCGCACCACCCCGTGATGTTTTTCTCACTCCTACTAGTGAAACTAATGTAACACACACCCATACAATGCGCACCACCCCGTGATGTTTTTCTGACTCCTACTAGTGAATCTGATGTAACACACACCCATACAATGCGCACCACCCCGTGATGTTTTTCTCACTCCTACTAGTGTATGTAATGTAACACACACCCATACAATGCGCACCACCCCGTGATGTTTTTCTCACTCCTACTAGTGAATGTAATGTAACACACACCCATACAATGCGCACCACCCCGTGATGTTTTTCTCACTCCTACTAGTGAATGTAATGTAACAAACACCCATACAATGCGCACCACCCCGTGATGTTTTTCTCACTCGTACTAGTGAATGTAATGTAACACACACCCATACAATGCGCACCACCCCGTGATGTTTTTCTCCCTCCAACGAGTGAATCTAATGTAACACACACCCATACAATGCGCACCACCACGTGATGTTTTTCTCACTCCTACACTAGAATCTAATGTAACACACACCCATACAATGCGCACCACCCTGTGATATTTTTCTCACTCCTACTAGTGAATGTAATGTAACACACACCCATACAATGCGCACCACCCCGTGATGTTTTTCTCACTCCTACTAGTGAATGTAATGTAACACACACCCATACAATGCGCACCACCCCGTGATGTTTTTCTCACTCCTACTAGTGAACGTAATGTAACACACACCCATACAATGCGCACCAACCCGTGATGTTTTTCTCACTCCCACTAGTGAACGTAATGTAACACACACCCATACAATGCGCACCACCCCGTGATGTTTTTCTCACTCCTACTAGTGAACGTAATGTAACACACACCCATACAATGCGCACCACCCCGTGATGTTTTTCTCACTCCTATAGTGAACGTAATGTAACACACACCCATACAATGCGCACCACCCCGTGATGTTTTTCTCACTCCTACTAGTGAACGTAATGTAACACACACCCATACAATGCGCACCACCCGGTGATGTTTTTCTCACTCCTACTAGTGAATGTAATGTAACACACACCCATACAATGCGCACCACCCCGTGATGTTTTTCTCACTCCTACTAGTGAACGTAATGTAACACACACCCATACAATGCGCACCACCCCGTGATGTTTTTCTCACTCCTACTAGTGAACGTAATGTAACACACACCCATACAATGCGCACCACCCCGTGATGTTTTTCTCACTCCTACTAGTGAACGTAATGTAACACACACCCATACAATGCGCACCACCCCGTGATGTTTTTCTCACTCCTACTAGTGAACGTAATGTAACACACACCCATACAATGCGCACCACCCCGTGATGTTTTTCTCACTCCTACTAGTGAACGTAATGTAACACACACCCATACAATGCGCACCACCCCGTGATGTTTTTCTCACTCCTACTAGTGACCGTAATGTAACACACACCCATACAATGCGCACCACCCCGTGATGTTTTTCTCACTCCTACTAGTGAATGTAATGTAACACACACCCATACAATGTGCACCACCCCGTGATGTTTTTCTCACTCCTACTAGTGAACGTAATGTAACACACCCATACAATGCGCACCACCCCGTGATGTTTTTCTCACTCCTACTAGTGAATGTAATGTAACACACACCCATACAATGCGCACCACCCCGTGATGTTTTTCTCACTGCTACTAGTGAATGTAATGTAACAAACACCCATACAATGCGCACCACCCAGTGATGTTTTTCTCACTCCTACTAGTGAATGTAATGTAACACACACCCATGAAATGCTCACCACCCCGTGATGTTTTTCTCACTCCTACTAGTGAATGTAATGTAACACACACCCATACAATGCGCACCACCCCGTGATGTTTTTCTCACTCCTACTAGTGAATGTAATGTAACACACACCCATACAATGCGCACCACCCCGTGATGTTTTTCTCACTCCTACTAGTGAAACTAATGTAACACACACCCATACAATGCGCACCACCCCGTGATGTTTTTCTGACTCCTACTAGTGAATCTGATGTAACACACACCCATACAATGCGCACCACCCCGTGATGTTTTTCTCACTCCTACTAGTGTATGTAATGTAACACACACCCATACAATGCGCACCACCCCGTGATGTTTTTCTCACTCCTACTAGTGAATGTAATGTAACACACACCCATACAATGCGCACCACCCCGTGATGTTTTTCTCACTCCTACTAGTGAATGTAATGTAACAAACACCCATACAATGCGCACCACCCCGTGATGTTTTTCTCACTCGTACTAGTGAATGTAATGTAACACACACCCATACAATGCGCACCACCCCGTGATGTTTTTCTCCCTCCAACGAGTGAATCTAATGTAACACACACCCATACAATGCGCACCACCACGTGATGTTTTTCTCACTCCTACACTAGAATCTAATGTAACACACACCCATACAATGCGCACCACCCTGTGATATTTTTCTCACTCCTACTAGTGAATGTAATGTAACACACACCCATACAATGCGCACCACCCCGTGATGTTTTTCTCACTCCTACTAGTGAATGTAATGTAACACACACCCATACAATGCGCACCACCCCGTGATGTTTTTCTCACTCCTACTAGTGAATGTAATGTAACACACACCCATACAATGCGCACCACCCCGTGATGTTTTTCTCACTCCTACTAGTGAATGTAATGTAACACACACCCATACAATGTGCACCACCCCGTGATGTTTTTGTCATCCTTCTAGTGAATGTAATGTAACACACACCCATGAAATGCGCACCACCCCGTGATGTTTTTCTCACTCCTACTAGTGAATGTAATGTAACACACACCCATACAATGCGCACCACCCCGTGATGTTTTTCTCACTCCTACTAGTGAATGTAATGTAACAAACACCCATACAATGCGCACCACCCCGTGATGTTTTTCTCACTCGTACTAGTGAATGTAATGTAACACACACCCATACAATGCGCACCACCCCGTGATGTTTTTCTCCCTCCTACGAGTGAATCTAATGTAACACACACCCATACAATGCGCACCACCACGTGATGTTTTTCTCACTCCTACACGTGAATCTAATGTAACACACACCCATACAATGCGCACCACCCTGTGATGTTTTTCTCACTCCTACTAGTGAATGTAATGTAACACACACCCATACAATGCGCACCACCCCGTGATGTTTTTCTCACTCCTACTAGTGAATGTAATGTAACACACACCCATACAATGCGCACCACCCCGTGATGTTTTTCTCACTCCTACTAGTGAATGTAATGTAACACACACCCATACAATGCGCACCACCCCGTGATGTTTTTCTCACTGCTACTAGTGAATGTAATGTAACAAACACCCATACAATGCGCACCACCCAGTGTTGTTTTTCTCACTCCTACTAGTGAATGTAATGTAACACACACCCATACAATGCGCACCACCCCGTGATGTTTTTCTCACTCCTACTAGTGAATCTAATGTAACACACACCCATACAATGCGCACCACCCCGTGATGTTTTTCTCACTCCTACTAGTGAACGTAATGTAACACACACCCATACAATGCGCACCACCCCGTGATGTTTTTCTCACTCCTACTAGTGAACGTAATGTAACACACACCCATACAATGCGCACCACCCCGTGATGTTTTTCTCACTCCTACTAGTGAATCTAATGTAACACACACCCATACAATGCGCACCACCCCGTGACGTTTTTCTCACTCCTACTAGTGAATGTAATGTAACACACACCCATGCAATGCGCACCACCCCGTGATGTTTTTCTCACTCCTACTAGTGAATGTAATGAAACACACACCCATGCAATGCGCACCACCCCATGACGTTTTTCTCACTCCTACTAGTGAATGTAATGTAACACACACCCATACAATGCGCACCACCCCGTGATGTTTTTCTCACTCCTACTAGTGAATGTAATGTAACACACACCCATACAATGCGCACCACCCCGTGATGTTTCTCTCACTCCTACTAGTGAATCTAATGTAACACACACCCATACAATGCGCACCACCTCGTGATGTTTCTCTCATTCCTACTAGTGAATCTAATGTAACACACACCCATACAATGCGCACCACCGCGTGATGTTTCTCTCACTCCTACTAGTGAATGTAATGTAACACACACCCATACAATGCGCACCACCCCGTGATGTTTTTCTCACTCCTACTAGTGAATGTAATGTAACACACACCCATACAATGCGCACCACCCCGTGATGTTTTTCTCACTCCTACTAGTGAATGTAATGTAACACACACCCATACAATGCGCACCACCCCGTGATGTTTTTCTCACTCCTACTAGTGAATGTAATGTAACACACACCCATACAATGCGCACCACCCCGTGATGTTTTTCCTACTCCTACTAGTGAATCTAATGTAACACACACCCATACAATGCGCACCACCCCGTGATGTTTTTCTCACTCCTACTAGTGAATGTAATGTAACACACACCCATACAATGCGCACCACCCGGTGATGTTTTTCTCACTCCTACTAGTGAATGTAATGTAACACACACCAATTCAATGCGCACCACCCCGTGATGTTTTTCTCACTCCTATTAGTGAATGTAATTTAACACACACCCATACAATGCGCACCAACCCGTGATGTTTTTCTCACTCCTACTAGTGAATGTAATGTAACACACACCCATACAATGCGCACCACCCCGTGATGTTTTTCTCACTCCTACTAGTGAGTCTAATGTAACACACACCCATACAATGCGCACCACACCGTGATGTTTTTCTCACTCCTACTAGTGAGTCTAATGTAACACACACCCATACAATGAGCACCACCCCGTGATGTTTTTCTCACTCCTACTAGTTAGTCTAATGTAACACACACCCATACAATGGGCACCACACAGTGATGTTTTTCTCACTCCTACTAGTGAATGTAATGTAAGACACACCCATACAATAAGCACCACCCCGTGATGTTTTTCTCACTCCTACTAGTGAATGTAATGTAACACACACCCATACAATACGCACCACCCCGTGATGTTTTCCTCACTCCTACTAGTGAATGTAATTTAACACACACCCATACAATGGGCACCACACAGTGATGTTTTTCTCACTCCTACTAGTGAATCTAATGTAACACACACCCATACAATGCGCACCACCCCGTGATGTTTTTCTCACTGCTACTAGTGAATGTAATGTAACACACACCCATACAATGCGCACCACCCCGTGATGTTTTTCTCACTCCTACTAGTGAATGTAACGTAACACACACCCATACAATGGGCACCAACCCGTGATGTTTTTCTCACTCCTACTAGTGAATGTAATGTGACACACACCCATACAATGCGCACCACCCCGTGATGTTTCTCACACACCTACTAGTGAATGTAATGTAACACACACACATACAATGCCCACCACCCCGTGATGTTTCTCTCACTCTTACTAGTGAATGTAATGTAACACACACCCATACAATGCGCACCACCCCGTGATGTTTTTCTCACTCCTACTAGTGAATGTAATGTAACACACAGCCATAAAATGCGCACCACCCCGTGATGTTTTTCTCACTGCTACTAGTGAATGTAATGTAACACACAGCCATACAATGCGCACCACCCCGTGATGTTTTTCTCACTCCTACTAGTGAATGTAATGTAACACACACCCATACAATGCGCACCACCCCGTGATGTTTTTCTCACTCCTACTAGTGAATGTAATGTAACACACACCCATACAAAGCGCACCACCCCGTGATGTTTTTCTCACTCCTACTAGTGAATGTAATGTAACACACACCCATACAATGCGAACCACCCCGTGATGTTTTTCTCACTCCTACTAGTGAATGTAATGTAACACACACCCATACAATGCGCACCACCCCGTGATGTTTTTCTCACTCCTTCTAGTGAATGTAATGTAACACAAACCCATACAATGTGCACCACCCCGTGATGTTTTTCTCACTCCTACTAGTGAATGTAATGTAACACACACCCATACAATGCGCACCACCCCGTGATGTTTTTCTCACTCCTACTAGTGAATGTAATGTAACACACACCCTTGCAATGCGCACCACCCCTTGGTTTTTCTCACTCCTACTAGTGAATGTAATGTAAAACACCCATACAATGCGCACCACCCCGTGATGATTTTCTCACTCCTACTAGTGAATCTAATGTAACACACACCCATACAATGCGCAGCACCCCGTGATGTTTTTCTCACTCCTACTAGTGAATGTAATGTAACACACACCCATACAATGCGAACCACCCCGTGATGTTTTTCTCACTCCTACTAGTGAATGTAATGTAACACACACCCATACAATGCGCACCACCCCGTGATGTTTTTCTCACTTCTACTAGTGAATGTAATGTAACACACACCAATACAATGGTCACCACCCCGTGATGTTTTTCTCACTCCTACTAGTGAATCTAATGTAACACACACCCATACAATGCGCACCACCCCGTGATGTTTTTCTCACTCCTACTAGTGAATCTAATGTAACACACACCCATACAATGCGCACCACCCCGCGATGTTTTTCAGAAACCTATCCTACATTGCCACTGCATGTTCCCTGACCTCCCCATGCTGACCACCCCGCGGTGCTCTTCTCCATCCTACATTGCCACTGACTGCCTATCCTAATTCAGACCCTCCGATTCACACCACTCCGTGATGTTTTTCTCACTCCTACTAGTGAATGTAATTTGACACACACCAATAAAATGCGCACCACCCCGTGATGTTTCTCTCACACCTACTAGTGAATGTAATGTAACACACACACATGCAATGCGCACCACCCCGTGATGTTTTTCTCACTCCTACTAGTGAATGTAATGTAACACACACCCATGCAATGCGCACCACCCCGTGATGTTTTTCTCACTCCTACTAGTGAATGTAATGTAACACACACCCATACAATGCGCACCACCCCGTGATGTTTTTCTCACTCCTACTAGTGAATCTAATGTAACACACACCCATACAATGCGCACCACCCCGCGATGTTTTTCAGAAACCTATCCTACATTGCCACTGCATGTTCCCTGACCTCCCCATGCTGACCACCCCGCGGTGCTTTTCTCCATCCTACATTGCCACTGACTGCCTATCCTAATTCAGACCCTCCGATTCACACCACCCCGTGATCTTTTTCTCACTCCTACTAGTGAATGTCATGTGACACACACCCATAAAATGCGCACCACCCCGTGATGTTTCTCTCACACCTACTAGTGAGTGTAATGTAACACACACCCGTGCAATGCGCACCACCCCGTGATGTTTTTCTCACTCCTACTAGTGAATGTAATGTAACACACACCCATGCAATGCGCACCACCCCGTGATGTTTTTTTCACTGCTACTAGTGAATGTAATGTAACACACACCCATACAATGCGCACCACCCCATGATGTTTTTCTCACTCCTACTAGTGAATGTAACCTAACACACACCCATACAATGGGCACCACCGCGTGATGTTTTTCTCACTCCTACTAGTGAATGTAATGTGACACACACCCATACAATGCGCACCACCCCGTGATGTTTCTCTCACACCTACTAGTGAATGTAATGTAACACACACCCATACAATGCCCACCACCCCGTGATGTTTCTCTCACTCCTACTAGTGAATGTAATGTAACACACACCCATACAATGCGCACCACCCCGTGATGTTTTTCTCACTCCTACTAGTGAATGTAATGTAACACACAGCCATAAAATGCGCACCACCCCGTGATGTTTTTCTCACTGCTACTAGTGAATGTAATGTAACACACAGCCATACAATGCGCACCACCCCGCGATGTTTTTCAGAAACCTATCCTACATTGTCACTGCATGTTCCCTGACCTCCCCATGCTGACCACCCCGCGGTGCTTTTCTCCATCTTACATTGCCACTCACTGCCTATCCTAATTCAGACCCTCTGATTCACACCACCCCGTGATGTTTTTCTCACTCCTAGTAGTGAATGTAATGTAACACACACCCATACAATTCGCACCACCCCGTCATGTTTTTCTCACTCCTACTAGTGAATGTAATGTAACACACACCCATACAATGCGGACCACCCCGTGATGTTTTTCTCACTCCTACTAGTGAATGTAATGTAACACACACCCATACAATGCGCACCACCCCGTGATGTTTTTCTCACTCCTACTAGTGAATGTAATGTAACACACACCCATACAATGCGCACCACCCCGTGATGTTTTTCTCACTCCTACTAGTGAACGTAATGTAACACACACCCATACAATGCGCACCACCCCGTGATGTTTTTCTCACTCCTACTAGTGAATGTGATGTAACACACACCCATACAATGCGCACCACCCCGTGATTTTTTTCTCACTCCTACTAGTGAATCTTATGTAACACACACCCATACAATGCGCACCACCCCGTGACGTTTTTCTCACTCCTACTAGTGAATGTAATGCAACACACACCCATACAATGCACACCACCCCGTGACGTTTTTCTCACTCCTACTAGTGAATGTAATGTAACACACACCCATACAATGCGCACCACCCCGTGATGTTTTTCTCACTCCTACTAGTGAATGTAATGTAACACACACCCATACAATTCGCACCACCCCGTGATGTTTTTCTCACTCCTACTAGTGAATGTAATGTAACACACACCCATACAATGCGCACCACCCCGTGATGTTTCTCTCACTCCTACTAGTGAATCTAATGTAACACACACCCATACAATGCGCACCACCCCGTGATGTTTCTCTCACTCCTACTAGTGAATGTAATGTAACACATACACATACAATGCGCACCACCCTGTGATGTTTTTCTCACTCCTACTAATGAATGTAATGTAACACACACCCATACAATGCGCACCACCCCGTGATGTTTTTCTCACTCCTACTAGTGAATGTAATGTAACACAAACCCATACAATGCGCACCACCCCGTGATGTTTTTCCTACTCCTACTAGTGAATCTAATGTAACACACACCCAAACAATGCGCACAATCCCGTGATGATTTTCTCACTCCTACTAGTGAATGTAATGTAACACACACCCATACAATGCGCACCACCCGGTGATGTTTTTCTCACTCCTACTAGTGAATGTAATTTAAAACACACCAATACAATGCGCACCACCCCGTGATGTTTTTCTCACTCCTACTAGTGAATGTAATGTAACACA
Organism: Cavia porcellus; assembly: GCF_034190915.1. Taxonomy (NCBI): domain Eukaryota; kingdom Metazoa; phylum Chordata; class Mammalia; order Rodentia; family Caviidae; genus Cavia; species Cavia porcellus. The sequence continues at coordinate 1,875,492 of NW_026947562.1, read as the reverse complement.
CACCCATACAATGCGCACCACCCCGTGATGTTTTTCTCACTCCTACTAGTGAGTCTAATGTAACACACACCCATACAATGTGCACCACCCCGTGATGTTTTTCTCACTCCTACTAGTGAGTCTAATGTAACACACACCCATACAATGAGCACCACCCCGTGATGTTTTTCTCACTCCTACTAGTAAGTCTAATGTAACACACACCCATACAATGCGCACCACCCCGTGATGTTTTTCTCACTCCTACTAGTGAATCTAATGTAACACACACCCATACAATGCGCACCACCCCGTGATGTTTTTCTGCCTCCTACTAGTGAATGTAATGTAACACACACCCATACAATGCGCACCACCCCGTGATGTTTTTCTCACTCCTACTAGTGAATGTAATGTAACACACACCCATACAATGCGCACCACCCCGTGAGGTTTTTCTCACTCCTACTAGTGAATGTAATGTAACACACACCCATACAATGCGCACCACCCCGTGATGTATTTCTCACTCCTACTAGTGAATGTAATGTAACACACACCCATACAATGCGCACCACCCCGTGATGTTTTTCTCACTCCTACTAGTGAATGTAATGTAACACACACCCATACAATGCGCACCACCCCGTGATGTTTTTCTCACTCCTACTAGTGAATCTAATGTAACACACACCCATACAATGCGCACCACCCCGCGATGTTTTTCAGAAACCTATCCTACATTGCCACTGCATGTTCCCTGACCTCCCCATGCTGACCACCCCGCGGTGCTCTTCTCCATCCTACATTGCCACTGACTGCCTATCCTAATTCAGACCCTCCGATTCACACCACCCCGTGATGTTTTTCTCACTCCTACTAGTGAATGTAATGTGACACACACCCATAAAATGCGCACCACCCCGTGATGTTTCTCTCACACCTACTAGTGAATGTAATGTAACACACACACATGCAATGCGCACCACCCCGTGATGTTTTTCTCACTCCTACTAGTGAATGTAATGTAACACACACCCATGCAATGCGCACCACCCCGTGATGTTTTTCTCACTCCTACTAGTGAATGTAATGTAACACACACCCATACAATGCGCACCACCCCGTGATGTTTTTCTCACTCCTACTAGTGAATCTAATGTAACACACACCCATACAATGCGCACCACCCCGTGATGTTTTTCTCACTCCTACTAGTGAATCTAATGTAACACACACCCATACAATGCGCACCACCCCTCGATGTTTTTCAGAAACCTATCCTACATTGCCACTGCATGTTCCCTGACCTCCCCATGCTGACCACCCCGCGGTGCTTTTCTCCATCCTACATTGCCACTGACTGCCTATCCTAATTCAGACCCTCCGATTCACACCACCCCGTGATCTTTTTCTCACTCCTACTAGTGAATGTCATGTGACACACACGCATAAAATGCGCACCACCCCGTGATGTTTCTCTCACACCTACTAGTGAATGTAATGTAACACACACCCATGCAATGCGCAGCACCCCGTGATGTTTTTCTCACTCCTACTAGTGAATGTAATGTAACACACACCCATGCAATGCGCACCACCCCGTGATGTTTTTTTCACTGCTACTAGTGAATGTAATGTAACACACACCCATACAATGCGCACCACCCCGTGATGTTTTTCTCACTCCTACTAGTGAATGTAACCTAACACACACCCATACAATGGGCACCACCGCGTGATGTTTTTCTCACTCCTACTAGTGAATGTAATGTGACACACACCCATACAATGCGCACCACCCCGTGATGTTTCTCTCACACCTACTAGTGAATGTAATGTAACACACACCCATACAATGCCCACCACCCCGTGATGTTTCTCTCACTCCTACTAGTGAATGTAATGTAACACACACCCATACAATGCGCACCACCCCGTGATGTTTTTCTCACTCCTACTAGTGAATGTAATGTAACACACAGCCATAAAATGCGCACCACCCCGTGATGTTTTTCTCACTGCTACTAGTGAATGTAATGTAACACACAGCCATACAATGCGCACCACCCCGCGATGTTTTTCAGAAACCTATCCTACATTGTCACTGCATGTTCCCTGACCTCCCCATGCTGACCACCCCGCGGTGCTTTTCTCCATCTTACATTGCCACTCACTGCCTATCCTAATTCAGACCCTCTGATTCACACCACCCCGTGATGTTTTTCTCACTCCTAGTAGTGAATGTAATGTAACACACACCCATACAATTCGCACCACCCCGTCATGTTTTTCTCACTCCTACTAGTGAATGTAATGTAACACACACCCATACAATGCGCACCACCCCGTGATGTTTTTCTCACTCCTACTAGTGAATGTAATGTAACACACACCCATACAATGCGCACCACCCCGTGATGTTTTTCTCACTCCTACTAGTGAATTTAATGTAACACACACCCATACAATGCGCACCACCCCGTGATGTTTTTCTCACTCCTACTAGTGAACGTAATGTAACACACACCCATACAATGCGCACCACCCCGTGATGTTTTTCTCACTCCTACTAGTGAATGTGATATAACACACACCCATACAATGCGCACCACCCCGTGATTTTTTTCTCACTCCTACTAGTGAATCTTATGTAACACACACCCATACAATGCGCACCACCCCGTGACGTTTTTCTCACTCCTACTAGTGAATGTAATGCAACACACACCCATACAATGCACACCACCCCGTGACGTTTTTCTCACTCCTACTAGTGAATGTAATGTAACACACACCCATACAATGCGCAACACCCCGTGATGTTTTTCTCACTCCTACTAGTGAATGTAATGTAACACACACCCATACAATGCGCACCACCCCGTGATGTTTTTCTCACTCCTACTAGTGAATGTAATGTAACACACACCCATACAATGCGCACCACCCCGTGATGTTTCTCTCACTCCTACTAGTGAATCTAATGTAACACACACCCATACAATGCGCACCACCCCGTGATGTTTCTCTCACTCCTACTAGTGAATGTAATGTAACACATACCCATACAATGCGCACCACCCTGTGATGTTTTTCTCACTCCTACTAATGAATGTAATGTAACACACACCCATACAATGCGCACCACCCCGTGATGTTTTTCTCACTCCTACTAGTGAATGTAATGTAACACACACCCATACAATGCGCACCACCCCGTGATGTTTTTCCTACTCCTACTAGTGAATCTAATGTAACACACACCCAAACAATGCGCACAATCCCGTGATGATTTTCTCACTCCTACTAGTGAATGTAATGTAACACACACCCATACAATGCGCACCACCCGGTGATGTTTTTCTCACTCCTACTAGTGAATGTAATTTAAAACACACCCATACAATGCGCACCACCCCGTGATGTTTTTCTCACTCCTACTAGTGAATGTAATGTAACACACACCCATACAATGCGCACCACCCCGTGATGTTTTTCTCACTCCTACTAGTGAGTCTAATGTAACACACACCCATACAATGTGCACCACCCCGTGATGTTTTTCTCACTCCTACTAGTGAGTCTAATGTAACACACACCCATACAATGAGCACCACCCCGTGATGTTTTTCTCACTCCTACTAGTAAGTCTAATATAACACACACCCATACAATGCGCACCACCCCGTGATGTTTTTCTCACTCCTACTAGTGAATCTAATGTAACACACACCCATACAATGCGCACCACCCCGTGATGTTTTTCTGCCTCCTACTAGTGAATGTAATGTAACACACACCCATACAATGCGCACCACCCCGTGATGTTTTTCTCACTCCTACTAGTGAATGTAATGTAACACACACCCATACAATGCGCACCACCCCGTGAGGTTTTTCTCACTCCTACTAGTGAATGTAATGTAACACACACCCATACAATGCGCACCACCCCGTGATGTATTTCTCACTCCTACTAGTGAATGTAATGTAACACACACCCATACAATGCGCACCACCCCGTGATGTTTTTCTCACTCCTACTAGTGAATGTAATGTAACACACACCCATACAATGCGCACCACCCCGTGATGTTTTTCTCACTCCTACTAGTGAATCTAATGTAACACACACCCATACAATGTGCACCACCCCGTGATGTTTTTCTCACTCCTACTAGTGAATCTAATGTAACACACACCCATACAATGCGCACCACCCCGTGATGTTTTTCTCACTCCTACTAGTGAATGTAATGTAACACACACCCATACAATGGGCACCACAAGGTGATGTTTTTCTCACTCCTACTAGTGAATCTAATGTAACACACACCCATACAATGCGCACCACCCCGTGATGTTTTTCTCACTGCTACTAGTGAATGTAATGTAACACACACCCATACAATGCGCACCACCCCGTGATGTTTTTCTCACTCCTACTAGTGAATGTAACGTAACACACACCCATACAATGGGCACCACCCCGTGATGTTTTTCTCACTCCTACTAGTGAATGTAATGTGACACACACCCATACAATGCGCACCACCCCGTGATGTTTCTCTCACACCTACTAGTGAATGTAATGTAACACACACCCATACAATGCCCACCACCCCGTGATGTTTCTCTCACTCTTACTAGTGAATGTAATGTAACACACACCCATACAATGCGCACCACCCCGTGATGTTTTTCTCACTCCTACTAGTGAATGTAAGGTAACACACAGCCATAAAATGCGCACCACCCCGTGATGTTTTTCTCACTGCTACTAGTGAATGTAATGTAACACACAGCCATACAATGCGCACCACCCCGTGATGTTTTTCTCACTCCTACTAGTGAATGTAATGTAACACACACCCATACAATGCGCACCACCCCGTGATGTTTTTCTCAATCCTACTAGTGAATGTAATGTAACACACACCCATACAATGCGCACCACCCCGTGATGTTTTTCTCACTCCTACTAGTGAATGTAATGTAACACACACCCATACAATGCGCACCACCCCGTGATGTTTTTCTCACTCCTACTAGTGAATGTAATGTAACACACCCCCATACAATGCGCACCACCCCGTGATGTTTTTCTCACTCCTACTAGTGAATGTAATGTAACACACACCCATACAATGCGCACCACCCCATGATGTTTTTCTCACTCCTACTAGTGAATGTAATGTAACACACACCCATACAATGCGCACCACCCCGTGATGTTTTTCTCACTCCTACTAGTGAATGTAATGTAACACACACCCATACAATGCGCACCACCCCGCGATGTTTTTCTCACTCCTACTAGTGAATGTAATGTAACACACACCCATACAATGCGCACCACCCCGTGATGTATTTCTCACTCCTACTAGTGAATGTTATGTAACACACACCCATACAATGCGCACCACCCCGCGATGTTTTTCTCACTCCTACTAGTGAAAGTAATGTAACACACACCCATACAATGGGCACCACCCCGTGATGTTTTTCTCACTCCTACTAGTGAATCTAATGTAACACACACCCATACAATGCGCACCACCCCGTGATGTTTTTCTCACTCCTACTAGTGAATCTAATGCAACACACACCCATACAATGCGCACCACCCCGTGATGTTTTTCTCACTCCTACTAGTGAATCTAATGTAACACACACCCATACAATGAGCACCACCCCGTGATGTTTTTCTCACTCCTACTAGTGAATGTAATGTAACACACACCCATACAATGCGCACCACCCCGTGATGTTTTTCTCACTCCTACTAGTGAATGTAAATTATCACACACCCATACAATGCGCACCACCCCGTGATGTTTTTCCCACTCCTACTAGTGAATCTAATGTAACACACACCCATACAATGCGCACCACCCCGCGATGTTTTTCAGAAACCTATCCTACATTGCCACTTCATGTTCCCTGACCTCCCCATGCTGACCACCCCGCGGTGCTTTTCTCCATCCTACATTGCCACTCACTGCCTATCCTAATTCAGACCCTCCGATTCACACCACCCCGTGATGTTTTTCTCACTCCTACTAGTGAATGTAATGTGACACACACCCATAAAATGCGCACCACCCCGTGATGTTTCTCTCACACCTACTAGTGAATGTAATGTAACACACACCCATACAATGCGCACCACCCCGTGATGTTTTTCTCACTCCTACTAGTGAATGTAATGTAACACACACCCATACAATGCGCACCACCCCGTGATGTTTTTCTCACTCCTACTAGTGAATGTAATGTAACACACACCTATACAATGCGCACCACCCCGTGATTTTTTTCTCACTCCTACTAGTGAATCTTATGTAACACACACCCATACAATGCGCACCACCCCGTGACGTTTTTCTCACTCCTACTAGTTGATGTAATGCAACACACACCCATACAATGCACACCACCCCGTGACGTTTTTCTCACTCCTACTAGTGAATGTAATGTAACACACACCCATACAATGCGCACCACCCCGTGATGTTTTTCTCACTCCTACTAGTGAATGTAATGTAACACACACCCATACAATGCGCACCACCCCGTGATGTTTTTCTCACTCCTACTAGTGAATGTAATGTAACACACACCCATACAATGCGCACCACCCCGTGATGTTTCTCTCACTCCTACTAGTGAATCTAATGTAACACACACCCATACAATGCGCACCACCCCGTGATGTTTCTCTCACTCCTACTAGTGAATGTAATGTAACACATACCCATACAATGCGCACCACCCTGTGATGTTTTTCTCACTCCTACTAATGAATGTAATGTAACACACACCCATACAATGCGCACCACCCCGTGATGTTTTTCTCACTCCTACTAGTGAATGTAATGTAACACACACCCATACAATGCGCACCACCCCGTGATGTTTTTCCTACTCCTACTAGTGAATCTAATGTAACACACACCCAAACAATGCGCACAATCCCGTGATGATTTTCTCACTCCTACTAGTGAATGTAATGTAACACACACCCATACAATGCGCACCACCCGGTGATGTTTTTCTCACTCCTACTAGTGAATGTAATTTAAAACACACCCATACAATGCGCACCACCCCGTGATGTTTTTCTCACTCCTACTAGTGAATGTAATGTAACACACACCCATACAATGCGCACCACCCCGTGATGTTTTTCTCACTCCTACTAGTGAGTCTAATGTAACACACACCCATACAATGCGCACCACCCCGTGATGTTTTTCTCACTCCTACTAGTGAGTCTAATGTAACACACACCCATACAATGAGCACCACCCCGTGATGTTTTTCTCACTCCTACTAGTAAGTCTAATGTAACACACACCCATACAATGCGCACCACCCCGTGATGTTTTTCTCACTCCTACTAGTGAATCTAATGTAACACACACCCATACAATGCGCACCACCCCGTGATGTTTTTCTGCCTCCTACTAGTGAATGTAATGTAACACACACCCATACAATGCGCACCACCCCGTGATGTTTTTCTCACTCCTACTAGTGATTGTAATGTAACACACACCCATACAATGCGCACCACCCCGTGAGGTTTTTCTCACTCCTACTAGTGAATGTAATGTAACACACACCCATACAATGCGCACCACCCCGTGATGTATTTCTCGCTCCTACTAGTGAATGTAATGTAACACACACCCATACAATGCGCACCACCCCGTGATGTTTTTCTCACTCCTACTAGTGAATGTAATGTAACACACACCCATACAATGCGCACCACCCCGTGATGTTTTTCTCACTCCTACTAGTGAATCTAATGTAACACACACCCATACAATGTGCACCACCCCGTGATGTTTTTCTCACTCCTACTAGTGAATCTAATGTAACACACACCCATACAATGCGCACCACCCCGTGATGTTTTTCTCACTCCTACTAGTGAATGTAATGTAACACACACCCATACAATGGGCACCACAAGGTGATGATTTTCTCACTCCTACTAGTGAATCTAATGTAACACACACCCATACAATGCGCACCACCCCGTGATGTTTTTCTCACTGCTACTAGTGAATGTAATGTAACACACACCCATACAATGCGCACCACCCCGTGATGTTTTTCTCACTCCTACTAGTGAATGTAACGTAACACACACCCATACAATGGGCACCACCCCGTGATGTTTTTCTCACTCCTACTAGTGAATGTAATGTGACACACACCCATACAATGCGCACCACCCCGTGATGTTTCTCTCACACCTACTATTGAATGTAATGTAACACACACCCATACAATGCCCACCACCCCGTGATGTTTCTCTCACTCTTACTAGTGAATGTAATGTAACACACACCCATACAATGCGCACCACCCCGTGATGTTTTTCTCACTCCTACTAGTGAATGTAATGTAACACACAGCCATAAAATGCGCACCACCCCGTGATGTTTTTCTCACTGCTACTAGTGAATGTAATGTAACACACAGCCATACAATGCGCACCACCCCGTGATGTTTTTCTCACTCCTACTAGTGAATGTAATGTAACACACACCCATACAATGCGCACCACCCCGTGATGTTTTTCTCAATCCTACTAGTGAATGTAATGTAACACACACCCATACAATGCGCACCACCCCGTGATGTTTTTCTCACTCCTACTAGTGAATGTAATGTAACACACACCCATACAATGCGCACCACCCCGTGATGTTTTTCTCACTCCTACTAGTGAATGTAATGTAACACACACCCATACAATGCGCACCACCCCGTGATGTTTTTCTCACTCCTACTAGTGAATGTAATGTAACACACACCCATACAATGCGCACCACCCCATGATGTTTTTCTCACTCCTACTAGTGAATGTAATGTAACACACACCCATACAATGCGCACCACCCCGTGATGTTTTTCTCACTCCTACTAGTGAATGTAATGTAACACACACCCATACAATGCGCACCACCCCGCGATGTTTTTCTCACTCCTACTAGTGAATGTAATGTAACACACACCCATACAATGCGCACCACCCCGCGATGTTTTTCTCACTCCTACTAGTGAATGTTATGTAACACACACCCATACAATGCGCACCACCCCGCGATGTTTTTCTCACTCCTACTAGTGAAAGTAATGTAACACACACCCATACAATGGGCACCACCCCGTGATGTTTTTCTCACTCCTACTAGTGAATCTAATGTAACACACACCCATACAATGCGCACCACCCCGTGATGTTTTTCTCACTCCTACTAGTGAATCTAATGCAACACACCCATACAATGCGCACCACCCCGTGATGTTTTTCTCACTCCTACTAGTGAATCTAATGTAACACACACCCATACAATGAGCACCACCCCGTGATGTTTTTCTCACTCCTACTAGTGAATGTAATGTAACACACACCCATACAATGCGCACCACCCCGTGATGTTTTTCTCACTCCTACTAGTGAATGTAATGTATCACACACCCATACAATGCGCACCACCCCATGATGTTTTTCCCACTCCTACTAGTGAATCTAATGTAACACACACCCATACAATGCGCACCACCCCGCGATGTTTTTCAGAAACCTATCCTACATTGCCACTTCATGTTCCCTGACCTCCCCATGCTGACCACCCCGCGGTGCTTTTCTCCATCCTACATTGCCACTCACTGCCTATCCTAATTCAGACCCTCCGATTCACACCACCCCGTGATGTTTTTCTCACTCCTACTAGTGAATGTAATGTGACACACACCCATAAAATGCGCACCACCCCGTGATGTTTCTCTCACACCTACTAGTGAATGTAATGTAACACACACCCATATAATGCGCACCACCCCGTGATGTTTTTCTCACTCCTACTAGTGAATGTAATGTAACACACACCCATACAATGCGCACCACCCCGTGATGTTTTTCTCACTCCTACTAGTGAATGTAATGTAACACACACCTATACAATGCGCACCACCCCGTGATGTATTTCTCACTCCTACTAGTGAATGTAATGTAACACACACCCATACAATGCGCACCACCCCGTGATGTTTTTCTCACTCCTACTAGTGAACGTAATGTAACACACACCCATAAAATGCGCACCACCCCGTGATGTTTTTCTCACTCCTACTAGTGAATCTAATGTAACACACACCCATACAATGCGCACCACCCCGTGATGTTTTTCTGACTCCTACTAGTGAATGTAATGTAACACACACCCATACAATGCGCACCACCCCGTGATGTTTTTCTCACTCCTACTAGTGAATGTAATGTAACACACACCCATACAATGCGCACCACCCCGTGATGTTTTTCTCACTCCTACTAGTGAATGTAATGTAACACACACCCATACAATGGGCACCACAAAGTGATGTTTTTCTCACTCCTACTAGTGAATCTAATGTAACACACACCCATACAATGCGCACCACCCCGTGATGTTTTTCTCACTGCTACTAGTGAATGTAATGTAACACACACCCATACAATGCGCACCACCCCGTGATGTTTTTCTCACTCCTACTAGTGAATGTAACGTAACACACACCCATACAATGCGCACCACCCCGTGATGTTTTTCTCACTCCTACTAGTGAATGTAATGTGACACACACCCATACAATGCGCACCACCCCGTGATGTTTCTCTCACACCTACTAGTGAATGTAATGTAACACACACCCATACAATGCCCACCACCCCGTGATGTTTCTGTCACTCTTACTAGTGAATGTAATGTAACACACACCCATACAATGCGCACCACCCCGTGATGTTTTTCTCACTCCTACTAGTGAATGTAATGTAACACACAGCCATAAAATGCGCACCACCCCGTGATGTTTTTCTCACTGCTACTAGTGAATGTAATGTAACACACAGCCATACAATGCGCACCACCCCGTGATGTTTTTCTCACTCCTACTAGTGAATGTAATGTAACACACACCCATACAATGCGCACCACCCCGTGATGTTTTTCTCAATCCTACTAGTGAATGTAATGTAACACACACCCATACAATGCGCACCACCCCGTGATGTTTTTCTCACTCCTACTAGTGAATGTAATGTAACACACACCCATACAATGCGCACCACCCCGTGATGTTTTTCTCACTCCTACTAGTGAATGTAATGTAACACACACCCATACAATGCGCACCACCCCGTGATGTTTTTCTCACTCCTACTAGTGAATGTAATGTAACACACACCCATACAATGCGCACCACCCCATGATGTTTTTCTCACTCCTACTAGTGAATGTAATGTAACACACACCCATACAATGCGCACCACCCCGTGATGTTTTTCTCACTCCTACTAGTGAATGTAATGTAACACACACCCATACAATGCGCACCACCCCGCGATGTTTTTCTCACTCCTACTAGTGAATGTAATGTAACACACACGCATACAATGCGCACCACCCCGTGATGTTTTTCTCACTCCTACTAGTGAATGTTATGTAACACACACCCATACAATGCGCACCACCTCGCGATGTTTTTCTCACTCCTACTAGTGAAAGTAATGTAACACACACCCATACAATGGGCACCACCCCGTGATGTTTTTCTCACTCCTACTAGTGAATCTAATGTAACACACACCCATACAATGCGCACCACCCCGTGATGTTTTTCTCACTCCTACTGGTGAATCTAATGCAACACACACCCATACAATGCGCACCACCCCGTGATGTTTTTCTCACTCCTACTAGTGAATCAAATGTAACACACACCCATACAATGAGCACCACCCCGTGATGTTTTTCTCACTCCTACTAGTGAATGTAATGTAACACACACCCATACAATGCGCACCACCCCGTGATGTTTTTCTCACTCCTACTAGTGAATGTAATGTATCACACACCCATACAATGCGCACCACCCCGTGATGTTTTTCCCACTCCTACTAGTGAATCTAATGTAACACACACCCATACAATGCGCACCACCCCGCGATGTTTTTCAGAAACCTATCCTACATTGCCACTTCATGTTCCCTGACCTCCCCATGCTGACCACCCCGCGGTGCTTTTCTCCATCCTACATTGCCACTCACTGCCTATCCTAATTCAGACCCTCCGATTCACACCACCCCGTGATGTTTTTCTCACTCCTACTAGTGAATGTAATGTGACACACACCCATAAAATGCGCACCACCCCGTGATGTTTCTCTCACACCTACTAGTGAATGTAATGTAACACACACCCATACAATGCGCACCACCCCGTGATGTTTTTCTCACTCCTACTAGTGAATGTAATGTAACACACACCCATACAATGCGCACCACCCCGTGATGTTTTTCTCACTCCTACTAGTGAATGTAATGTAACACACACCTATACAATGCGCACCACCCCGTGATGTATTTCTCACTCCTACTAGTGAATGTAATGTAACACACACCCATACAATGCGCACCACCCCGTGATGTTTTTCTCACTCCTACTAGTGAACGTAATGTAACACACACCCATAAAATGCGCACCACCCCGTGATGTTTTTCTCACTCCTACTAGTGAATCTAATGTAACACACACCCATACAATGCGCACCACCCCGTGATGTTTTTCTGACTCCTACTAGTGAATGTAATGTAACACACACCCATACAATGCGCACCACCCCGTGATGTTTTTCTCACTCCTACTAGTGAATGTAATGTAACACACACCCATACAATGCGCACCACCCCGTGAGGTTTTTCTAACTCCTACTAGTGAATGTAATGTAACACACACCCATACAATGCGCACCACGCCGTGATGTATTTCTCACTCCTACTAGTGAATGTAATGTAACACACACCCATACAATGCGCACCACCCCGTGATGTTTTTCTCACTCCTACTAGTGAATGTAATGTAACACACACCCATACAATGCGCACCACCCCGTGATATTTTTCTCACTCCTACTAGTGAATGTAATGTAACACACACCCATACAATGCGCACCACCCCGTGAGGTTTTTCTCACTCCTACTAGTGAATGTAATGTAACACACACCCATACAATGCGCACCACCCTGTGATGTATTTCTCACTCCTACTAGTGAATGTAATGTAACACACACCCATACAATGCGCACCACCCCGTGATGTTTTTCTCACTCCTACTATTGAATGTAATGTAACACACACCCATACAATGCGCACCACACCGTGATGTTTTTCTCACTCCTACTAGTGAATCTAATGTAACACACACCCATACAATGTGCACCACCCCGTGAAGTGTTTCTCACTCCTACTAGTGAATCTAATGTAACACACACCCATACAATGCGCACCACCCCGTGATGTTTTTCTCACTCCTACTAGTGAATGTAATGTAACACACACCCATACAATGGGCACCACACCGTGATGTTTTTCTCACTCCTACTAGTGAATCTAATGTAACACACACCCATACAATGCGCACCACCCCGTGATGTTTTTCTCACTGCTACTAGTGAATGTAATGTAACACACACCCATACAATGCGCACCACCCCGTGATGTTTTTCTCACTCCTACTAGTGAATGTAACGTAACACACACCCATACAATGGGCACCACCCCGTGATGTTTTTCTCACTCCTACTAGTGAATGTAATGTGACACACACCCATACAATGCGCACCACCCCGTGATGTTTCTCTCACACCTACTAGTGAATGTAATGTAACACACACCCATACAATGCCCACCACCCCGTGATGTTTCTCTCACTCTTACTAGTGAATGCAATGTAACACACACCCATACAATGCGCACCACCCCGTGATGTTTTTCTCACTGCTACTAGTGAATGTAATGTAACACACAGCCATACAATGCGCACCACCCCGCGATGTTTTTCAGAAACCTATCCTACATTGTCACTGCATGTTCCCTGACCTCCCCATGCTGACCACACCGCGGTGCTTTTCTCCATCTTACTTTGCCACTCACTGCCTATCCTAATTCAGACCCTCTGATTCACACCACCCCGTGATGTTTTTCTCACTCCTAGTAGTGAATGTAATGTAACACACACCCACACAATTCGCACCACCCCGTCATGTTTTTCTCACTCCTACTAGTGAATGTAATGTAACACACACCCATACAATGCGCACCACCCCGTGACGTTTTTCTCACTCCTACTAGTGAATGTAATGCAACACACACCCATACAATGCACACCACCCCGTGATGTTTTTCTCACTCCTACTAGTGAATGTGATGTAACACACACCCATAAAATGCGCACCACCCCGTGATTTTTTTCTCACTCCTACTAGTGAATCTAATGTAACACACACCCATACAATGCGCACCACCCCGTGACCTTTTTCTCACTCCTACTAGTGAATGTAATGCAACACACACCCATACAATGCACACCACCCCGTGACGTTTTTCTCACTCCTACTAGTGAATGTAATGTAACACACACCCATACAATGCGCACCACCCCGTGATGTTTTTCTCACTCCTACTAGTGAATGTAATGTAACACACACCCATACAATGCGCACCACCCCGTGATGTTTTTCTCACTCCTACTAGTGAATGTAATGTAACACACACCCATACAATGCGCACCACCCCGTGATGTTTCTCTCACTCCTACTAGTGAATCTAATGTAACACACACCCATACAATGCGCACCACCCCGTGATGTTTCTCTCACTCCTACTAGTGAATGTAATGTAACACATACCCATACAATGCGCACCACCCTGTGATGTTTTTCTCACTCCTACTAATGAATGTAATGTAACACACACCCATACAATGCGCACCACCCCGTGATGTTTTTCTCACTCCTACTAGTGAATGTAATGTAACACACACCCATACAATGCGCACCACCCCGTGATGTTTTTCCTACTCCTACTAGTGAATCTAATGTAACACACACCCTAACAATGCGCACAATCCCGTGATGATTTTCTCACTCCTACTAGTGAATGTAATGTAACACACACCCATACAATGCGCACCTGCCGGTGATGTTTTTCTCACTCCTACTAATGAATGTAATTTAAAACACACCCATACAATGCGCACCACCCCGTGATGTTTTTCTCACTCCTACTAGTGAATGTAATGTAACACACACCCATACAATGCGCACCACCCCGTGATGTTTTTCTCACTCCTAGTAGTGAGTCTAATGTAACACACACCCATACAATGCGCACCACCCCGTGATGTTTTTCTCACACCTACTAGTGAGTCTAATGTAACACACAACCATACAATGCGCACCACCCCGTGATGTTTTTCTCACTGCTACTAGGGAATGTAATGTAACACACACCCATACAATGCGCACCACCCCGTGATGTTTTTCTCACTCCTACTAGTGAATGTAACGTAACACACACCCATACAATGGGCACCACCCCGTGATGTTTTTCTCACTCCTACTAGTGAATGTAATGTGACACACACCCATAAAATGCTCACCACCCCGTGATGTTTCTCTCACACCTACTAGTGAATGTAATGTAACACACACCCATACAATGCCCACCACCCCGTGATGTTTCTCTCACTCTTACTAGTGAATGTAATGTAACACACACCCATACAATGCGCACCACCCCGTGATGTTTTTCTCACTCCTACTAGTGAATGTAATGTAACACACAGCCATAAAATGCGCACCACCCCGTGATGTTTTTCTCACTGCTACTAGTGAATGTAATGTAACACACAGCCATACAATGCGCACCACCCCGTGATGTTTTTCTCACTCCTACTAGTGAATGTAATGTAACACACACCCATACAATGCGCACCACCCCGTGATGTTTTTCTCAATCCTTCTAGTGAATGTAATGTAACACACACCCATACAATGCGCACCACCCCGTGATGTTTTTCTCACTCCTACTAGTGAATGTAATGTAACACACACCCATACAATGCGCACCACCCCGTGATGTTTTTCTCACTCCTACTAGTGAATGTAATGTAACACACACCCATACAATGCGCACCACCCCGTGATGTTTTTCTCACTCCTACTAGTGAATGTAATGTAACACACACCCATACAATGCACACCACCCCGTGATGTTTTTCTCACTCCTACTAGTGAATGTAATGTAACACACACCCATACAATGCGCACCACCCCGCGATGTTTTTCTCACTCCTACTAGTGAATGTAATGTAACACACACCCATACAATGCGCACCACCCCGTGATGTTTTTCTCACTCCTACTAGTGAATGTTATGTAACACACACCCATACAATGCGCACCACCCCGCGATGTTTTTCTCACTCCTACTAGTGAAAGTAATGTAACACACACCCATACAATGGGCACCACCCCGTGATGTTTTTCTCACTCCTACTAGTGAATCTAATGTAACACACACCCATACAATGCGCACCACCCCGTGATGTTTTTCTCACTCCTACTAGTGAATCTAATGCAACACACACCCATACAATGCGCACCACCCCGTGATGTTTTTCTCACTCCTACTAGTGAATCTAATGTAACACACACCCATACAATGAGCACCACCCCGTGATGTTTTTCTCACTCCTACTAGTGAATGTAATGTAACACACACCCATACAATGCGCACCACCCCGTGATGTTTTTCTCACTCCTACTAGTGAATGTAATGTATCACACACCCATACAATGCGCACCACCCCGTGATGTTTTTCCCACTCCTACTAGTGAATCTAATGTAACACACACCCATACAATGCGCACCACCCCGCGATGTTTTTCAGAAACCTATCCTACATTGCCACTTCATGTTCCCTGACCTCCCCATGCTGACTACCCCGCGGTGCTTTTCTCCATCCTACATTGCCACTCCCTGCCTATCCTAATTCAGACCCTCCGATTCACACCACCCCGTGATGTTTTTCTCACTCCTACTAGTGAATGTAATGTGACACACACCCATAAAATGCGCACCACCCCGTGATGTTTCTCTCACACCTACTAGTGAATGTAATGTAACACACACCCATACAATGCGCACCACCCCGTGATGTTTTTCTCACTCCTACTAGTGAATGTAATGTAACACACACCCATACAATGCGCACCACCCCGTGATGTTTTTCTCACTCCTACTAGTGAATGTAATGTAACACACACCTATACAATGCGCACCACCCCGTGATGTATTTCTCACTCCTACTAGTGAATGTAATGTAACACACACCCATACAATGCGCACCACCCCGTGATGTTTTTCTCACTCCTACTAGTGAATCTAATGTAACACACACCCATACAATGCGCACCACCCCGTGATGTTTTTCTCACTCCTACTAGTGAATCTAATGTAACACACACCCATACAATGCGCACCACCCCGTGATGTTTTTCTGACTCCTACTAGTGAATGTAATGTAACACACACCCATACAATGCGCACCACCCCGTGATGTTTTTCTCACTCCTACTAGTGAATGTAATGTAACACACACCCATACAATGCGCACCACCCCGTGATGTTTTTCTCACTCCTACTAGTGAATGTAATGTAACACACACCCATACAATGGGCACCACAAGGTGATGTTTTTCTCACTCCTACTAGTGAATCTAATGTAACACACACCCATACAATGCGCACCACCCCGTGATGTTTTTCTCACTGCTACTAGTGAATGTAATGTAACACACACCCATACAATGCGCACCACCCCGTGATGTTTTTCTCACTCCTACTAGTGAATGTAACGTAACACACACCCATACAATGGGCACCACCCCGTGATGTTTTTCTCACTCCTACTAGTGAATGTAATGTGACACACACCCATACAATGCGCACCACCCCGTGATGTTTCTCTCACACCTACTAGTGAATGTAATGTAACACACACCCATACAATGCCCACCACCCCGTGATGTTTTTCTCACTCCTACTAGTGAATGTTATGTAACACACACCCATACAATGCGCACCACCCCGCGATGTTTTTCTCACTCCTACTAGTGAAAGTAATGTAACACACACCCATACAATGGGCACCACCCCGTGATGTTTTTCTCACTCCTACTAGTGAATCTAATGTAACACACACCCATACAATGCGCACCACCCCGTGATGTTTTTCTCACTCCTACTAGTGAATCTAATGCAACACACACCCATACAATGCGCACCACCCCGTGATGTTTTTCTCACTCCTACTAGTGAATCTAATGTAACACACACCCATACAATGAGCACCACCCCGTGATGTTTTTCTCACTCCTACTAGTGAATGTAATGTAACACACACCCATACAATGCGCACCACCCCGTGATGTTTTTCTCACTCCTACTAGTGAATGTAATGTATCACACACCCATACAATGCGCACCACCCCGTGATGTTTTTCCCACTCCTACTAGTGAATCTAATGTAACACACACCCATACAATGCGCACCACCCCGCGATGTTTTTCAGAAACCTATCCTACATTGCCACTTCATGTTCCCTGACCTCCCCATGCTGACTACCCCGCGGTGCTTTTCTCCATCCTACATTGCCACTCCCTGCCTATCCTAATTCAGACCCTCCGATTCACACCACCCCGTGATGTTTTTCTCACTCCTACTAGTGAATGTAATGTGACACACACCCATAAAATGCGCACCACCCCGTGATGTTTCTCTCACACCTACTAGTGAATGTAATGTAACACACACCCATACAATGCGCACCACCCCGTGATGTTTTTCTCACTCCTACTAGTGAATGTAATGTAACACACACCCATACAATGCGCACCACCCCGTGATGTTTTTCTCACTCCTACTAGTGAATGTAATGTAACACACACCTATACAATGCGCACCACCCCGTGATGTATTTCTCACTCCTACTAGTGAATGTAATGTAACACACACCCATACAATGCGCACCACCCCGTGATGTTTTTCTCACTCCTACTAGTGAATCTAATGTAACACACACCCATACAATGCGCACCACCCCGTGATGTTTTTCTCACTCCTACTAGTGAATCTAATGTAACACACACCCATACAATGCGCACCACCCCGTGATGTTTTTCTGACTCCTACTAGTGAATGTAATGTAACACACACCCATACAATGCGCACCACCCCGTGATGTTTTTCTCACTCCTACTAGTGAATGTAATGTAACACACACCCATACAATGCGCACCACCCCGTGATGTTTTTCTCACTCCTACTAGTGAATGTAATGTAACACACACCCATACAATGGGCACCACAAGGTGATGTTTTTCTCACTCCTACTAGTGAATCTAATGTAACACACACCCATACAATGCGCACCACCCCGTGATGTTTTTCTCACTGCTACTAGTGAATGTAATGTAACACACACCCATACAATGCGCACCACCCCGTGATGTTTTTCTCACTCCTACTAGTGAATGTAACGTAACACACACCCATACAATGGGCACCACCCCGTGATGTTTTTCTCACTCCTACTAGTGAATGTAATGTGACACACACCCATACAATGCGCACCACCCCGTGATGTTTCTCTCACACCTACTAGTGAATGTAATGTAACACACACCCATACAATGCCCACCACCCCGTGATGTTTCTGTCACTCTTACTAGTGAATGTAATGTAACACACACCCATACAATGCGCACCACCCCGTGATGTTTTTCTCACTCCTACTAGTGAATGTAATGTAACACACAGCCATAAAATGCGCACCACCCCGTGATGTTTTTCTCACTGCTACTAGTGAATGTAATGTAACACACAGCCATACAATGCGCACCACCCCGTGATGTTTTTCTCACTCCTACTAGTGAATGTAATGTAACACACACCCATACAATGCGCACCACCCCGTGATGTTTTTCTCAATCCTACTAGTGAATGTAATGTAACACACACCCATACAATGCGCACCACCCCGTGATGTTTTTCTCACTCCTACTAGTGAATGTAATGTAACACACACCCATACAATGCGCACCACCCCGTGATGTTTTTCTCACTCCTACTAGTGAATGTAATGTAACACACACCCATACAATGCGCACCACCCCGTGATGTTTTTCTCACTCCTACTAGTGAATGTAATGTAACACACACCCATACAATGCGCACCACCCCATGATGTTTTTCTCACTCCTACTAGTGAATGTAATGTAACACACACCCATACAATGCGCACCACCCCGTGATGTTTTTCTCACTCCTACTAGTGAATGTAATGTAACACACACCCATACAATGCGCACCACCCCGCGATGTTTTTCTCACTCCTACTAGTGAATGTAATGTAACACACACGCATACAATGCGCACCACCCCGTGATGTTTTTCTCACTCCTACTAATGAATGTTATGTAACACACACCCATACAATGCGCACCACCTCGCGATGTTTTTCTCACTCCTACTAGTGAAAGTAATGTAACACACACCCATACAATGGGCACCACCCCGTGATGTTTTTCTCACTCCTACTAGTGAATCTAATGTAACACACACCCATACAATGCGCACCACCCCGTGATGTTTTTCTCACTCCTACTAGTTAATGAAATGTAACACACACCCATACAATGCGCACCACCCCGTGATGTTTTTCTCACTCCTACTAGTGAATGTAATGTAACACACACCCATACAATGCGCACCACCCGGTGATGTTTTTCTCACTCCTACTAGTGAATGTAATGTATCACACACCCATACAATGCGCACCACCCCGTGATGTTTTTCCCACTCCTACTAGTGAATCTAATGTAACACACAACCATACAATGCGCACCACCCCGCGATGTTTTTCAGAAACCTATCCTACATTGCCACTTCATGTTCCCTGACCTCCCCATGCTGACCACCCCGCGGTGCTTTTCTCCATCCTACATTGCCACTCACTGCCTATCCTAATTCAGACCCTCCGATTCACACCACCCCGTGATGTTTTTCTCACTCCTACTAGTGAATGTAATGTGACACACACCCATAAAATGCGCACCACCCCGTGATGTTTCTCTCACACCTACTAGTGAATGTAATGTAACACACACCCATACAATGCGCACCACCCCGTGATGTTTTTCTCACTCCTACTAGTGAATGTAATGTAACACACACCCATACAGTGCGCACCACCCCGTGATGTTTTTCTCACTCCTACTAGTGAATGTAATGTAACACACACCTATACAATGCGAACCACCCCGTGATGTATTTCTCACTCCTACTAGTGAATGTAATGTAACACACACCCATACAATGCGCACCACCCCGTGATGTTTTTCTCACTCCTACTAGTGAACGTAATGTAACACACACCCATAAAATGCGCACCACCCCGTGATGTTTTTCTCACTCCTACTAGTGAATCTAATGTAACACACACCCATACAATGCGCACCACCCCGTGATGTTTTTCTGACTCCTACTAGTGAATGTAATGTAACACACACCCATACAATGCGCACCACCCCGTGATGTTTTTCTCACTCCTACTAGTGAATGTAATGTAACACACACCCATACAATGCGCACCACCCCGTGAGGTTTTTCTCACTCCTCCTAGTGAATGTAATGTAACACACACCCATACAATGCGCACCACCCCGTGATGTATTTCTCACTCCTACTAGTGAATGTAATGTAACACACACCCATACAATGCGCACCACCCCGTGATGTTTTTCTCACTCCTACTAGTGAATGTAATGTAACACACACCCATACAATGCGCACCACCCCGTGATGTTTTTCTCACTCCTACTAGTGAATGTAATGTAACACACACCCATACAATGCGCACCACCCCGTGAGGTTTTTCTCACTCCTACTAGTGAATGTAATGTAACACACACCCATACAATGCGCACCACCCCGTGATGTATTTCTCACTCCTACTAGTGAATGTAATGTAACACACACCCATACAATGCGCACCACCCCGTGATGTTTTTCTCACTCCTACTAGTGAATGTAATGTAACACACACCCATACAATGCGCACCACACCGTGATGTTTTTCTCACTCCTACTAGTGAATCTAATGTAACACACACCCATACAATGTGCACCACCCCGTGAAGTGTTTCTCACTCCTACTAGTGAATCTAATGTAACACACACCCATACAATGCGCACCACCCCGTGATGTTTTTCTCACTCCTACTAGTGAATGTAATGTAACACACACCCATACAATGGGCACCACACCGTGATGTTTTTCTCACTCCTACTAGTGAATCTAATGTAACACACACCCATACAATGCGCACCACCCCGTGATGTTTTTCTCACTGCTACTAGTGAATGTAATGTAACACACACCCATACAATGCGCACCACCCCGTGATGTTTTTCTCACTCCTACTAGTGAATGTAACGTAACACACACCCATACAATGGGCACCACCCCGTGATGTTTTTCTCACTCCTACTAGTGAATGTAATGTGACACACACCCATACAATGCGCACCACCCCGTGATGTTTCTCTCACACCTACTAGTGAATGTAATGTAACACACACCCATACAATGCCCACCACCCCGTGATGTTTCTGTCACTCTTACTAGTGAATGTAATGTAACACACACCCATACAATGCGCACCACCCCGTGATGTTTTTCTCACTCCTACTAGTGAATGTAATGTAACACACAGCCATAAAATGCGCACCACCCCGTGATGTTTTTCTCACTGCTACTAGTGAATGTAATGTAACACACAGCCATACAATGCGCACCACCCCGTGATGTTTTTCTCACTCCTACTAGTGAATGTAATGTAACACACACCCATACAATGCGCACCACCCCGTGATGTTTTTCTCAATCCTACTAGTGAATGTAAAGTAACACACACCCATACAATGCGCACCACCCCGTGATGTTTTTCTCACTCCTACTAGTGAATGTAATGTAACACACACCCATACAATGCGCACCACCCCGTGATGTTTTTCTCACTCCTACTAGTGAATGTAATGTAACACACACCCATACAATGCGCACCACCCCGTGATGTTTTTCTCACTCCTACTAGTGAATGTAATGTAACACACACCCATACAATGCGCACCACCCCATGATGTTTTTCTCACTCCTACTAGTGAATGTAATGTAACACACACCCATACAATGCGCACCACCCCGTGATGTTTTTCTCACTCCTACTAGTGAATGTAATGTAACACACACCCATACAATGGGCACCACCCCGTGATGTTTTTCTCACTCCTACTAGTGAATGTAATGTGACACACACCCATACAATGCGCACCACCCCGTGATGTTTCTCTCACACCTACTAGTGAATGTAATGTAACACACACCCATACAATGCCCACCACCACGTGATGTTTCTGTCACTCTTACTAGTGAATGTAATGTAACACACACCCATACAATGCGCACCACCCCGTGATGTTTTTCTCACTCCTACTAGTGAATGTAATGTAACACACAGCCATAAAATGCGCACCACCCCGTGATGTTTTTCTCACTGCTACTAGTGAATGTAATGTAACACACAGCCATACAATGCGCACCACCCCGTGATGTTTTTCTCACTCCTACTAGTGAATGTAATGTAACACACACCCATACAATGCGCACCACCCCGTGATGTTTTTCTCAATCCTACTAGTGAATGTAATGTAACACACACCCATACAATGCGCACCACCCCGTGATGTTTTTCTCACTCCTACTAGTGAATGTAATGTAACACACACCCATACAATGCGCACCACCCCGTGATGTTTTTCTCACTCCTACTAGTGAATGTAATGTAACACACACCCATACAATGCGCACCACCCCGTGATGTTTCTCTCACACCTACTAGTGAATGTAATGTAACACACACCCATACAATGCGCACCACCCCGTGATGTTTTTCTCACTCCTACTAGTGAATGTAATGTAACACACACCCATACAGTGCGCACCACCCCGTGATGTTTTTCTCACTCCTACTAGTGAATGTAATGTAACACACACCTATACAATGCGAACCACCCCGTGATGTATTTCTCACTCCTACTAGTGAATGTAATGTAACACACACCCATACAATGCGCACCACCCCGTGATGTTTTTCTCACTCCTACTAGTGAACGTAATGTAACACACACCCATAAAATGCGCACCACCCCGTGATGTTTTTCTCACTCCTACTAGTGAATCTAATGTAACACACACCCATACAATGCGCACCACCCCGTGATGTTTTTCTGACTCCTACTAGTGAATGTAATGTAACACACACCCATACAATGCGCACCACCCCGTGATGTTTTTCTCACTCCTACTAGTGAATGTAATGTAACACACACCCATACAATGCGCACCACCCCGTGAGGTTTTTCTCACTCCTCCTAGTGAATGTAATGTAACACACACCCATACAATGCGCACCACCCCGTGATGTATTTCTCACTCCTACTAGTGAATGTAATGTAACACACACCCATACAATGCGCACCACCCCGTGATGTTTTTCTCACTCCTACTAGTGAATGTAATGTAACACACACCCATACAATGCGCACCACCCCGTGATGTTTTTCTCACTCCTACTAGTGAATGTAATGTAACACACACCCATACAATGCGCACCACCCCGTGAGGTTTTTCTCACTCCTACTAGTGAATGTAATGTAACACACACCCATACAATGCGCACCACCCCGTGATGTATTTCTCACTCCTACTAGTGAATGTAATGTAACACACACCCATACAATGCGCACCACCCCGTGATGTTTTTCTCACTCCTACTAGTGAATGTAATGTAACACACACCCATACAATGCGCACCACACCGTGATGTTTTTCTCACTCCTACTAGTGAATCTAATGTAACACACACCCATACAATGTGCACCACCCCGTGAAGTGTTTCTCACTCCTACTAGTGAATCTAATGTAACACACACCCATACAATGCGCACCACCCCGTGATGTTTTTCTCACTCCTACTAGTGAATGTAATGTAACACACACCCATACAATGGGCACCACACCGTGATGTTTTTCTCACTCCTACTAGTGAATCTAATGTAACACACACCCATACAATGCGCACCACCCCGTGATGTTTTTCTCACTGCTACTAGTGAATGTAATGTAACACACACCCATACAATGCGCACCACCCCGTGATGTTTTTCTCACTCCTACTAGTGAATGTAACGTAACACACACCCATACAATGGGCACCACCCCGTGATGTTTTTCTCACTCCTACTAGTGAATGTAATGTGACACACACCCATACAATGCGCACCACCCCGTGATGTTTCTCTCACACCTACTAGTGAATGTAATGTAACACACACCCATACAATGCCCACCACCCCGTGATGTTTCTCTCACTCTTACTAGTGAATGTAATGTAACACACACCCATACAATGCGCACCACCCCGTGATGTTTTTCTCACTGCTACTAGTGAATGTAATGTAACACACAGCCATACAATGCGCACCACCCCGCGATGTTTTTCAGAAACCTATCCTACATTGTCACTGCATGTTCCCTGACCTCCCCATGCTGACCACACCGCGGTGCTTTTCTCCATCTTACTTTGCCACTCACTGCCTATCCTAATTCAGACCCTCTGATTCACACCACCCCGTGATGTTTTTCTCACTCCTAGTAGTGAATGTAATGTAACACACACCCACACAATTCGCACCACCCCGTCATGTTTTTCTCACTCCTACTAGTGAATGTAATGTAACACACACCCATACAATGCGCACCACCCCGTGACGTTTTTCTCACTCCTACTAGTGAATGTAATGCAACACACACCCATACAATGCACACCACCCCGTGATGTTTTTCTCACTCCTACTAGTGAATGTGATGTAACACACACCCATAAAATGCGCACCACCCCGTGATTTTTTTCTCACTCCTACTAGTGAATCTAATGTAACACACACCCATACAATGCGCACCACCCCGTGACGTTTTTCTCACTCCTACTAGTGAATGTAATGCAACACACACCCATACAATGCACACCACCCCGTGATGTTTTTCTCACTCCTACTAGTGAATGTAATGTAACACACACCCATACAATGCGCACCACCCCGTGATGTTTTTCTCACTCCTACTAGTGAATGTAATGTAACACACACCCATACAATGCGCACCACCCCGTGATGTTTTTCTCACTCCTACTAGTGAATGTAATGTAACACACACCCATACAATGCGCACCACCCCGTGATGTTTCTCTCACTCCTACTAGTGAATCTAATGTAACACACACCCAAACAATGCGCACCACCCCGTGATGTTTCTCTCACTCCTACTAGTGAATGTAATGTAACACATACCCATACAATGCGCACCACCCTGTGATGTTTTTCTCACTCCTACTAATGAATGTAATGTAACACACACCCATACAATGCGCACCACCCCGTGATGTTTTTCTCACTCCTACTAGTGAATGTAATGTAACACACACCCATACAATGCGCACCACCCCGTGATGTTTTTCCTACTCCTACTAGTGAATCTAATGTAACACACACCCAAACAATGCGCACAATCCCGTGATGATTTTCTCACTCCTACTAGTGAATGTAATGTAACAGACACCCATACAATGCGCACCTCCCAGTGATGTTTTTCTCACTCCTATTAGTGAATGTAATTTAAAACACACCCATACAATGCGCACCACCCCGTGATGTTTTTCTCACTCCTACTAGTGAATGTAATGTAACACACACCCATACAATGCGCACCACCCCGTGATGTTTTTCTCACTCCTACTAGTGAATGTAATGTAACACACACCCAAACAATGCGCACCACCCGTGATGTTTTTCTCACTCCTACTAGTGAATGTAATGTAACACACACCCATACAGTGCGAACCACCCCGTGATGTTTTTCTCACTCCTACTAGTGAATGTAATGTAACACACACCTATACAATGCGCACCACCCCGTGATGTATTTCTCACTCCTACTAGTGAATGTAATGTAACACACACCCATACAATGCGCACCACCCCGTGATGTTTTTCTCACTCCTACTAGTGAACGTAATGTAACACACACCCATAAAATGCGCACCACCCCGTGATGTTTTTCTCACTCCTACTAGTGAATCTAATGTAACACACACCCATACAATGCGCACCACCCCGTGATGTTTTTCTGACTCCTACTAGTGAATGTAATGTAACACACACCCATACAATGCGCACCACCCCGTGATGTTTTTCTCACTCCTACTAGTGAATGTAATGTAACACACACCCATACAATGCGCACCACCCCGTGAGGTTTTTCTCACTCCTCCTAGTGAATGTAATGTAACACACACCCATACAATGCGCACCACCCCGTGATGTATTTCTCACTCCTACTAGTGAATGTAATGTAACACACACCCATACAATGCGCACCACCCCGTGATGTTTTTCTCACTCCTACTAGTGAATGTAATGTAACACACACCCATACAATGCGCACCACCCCGTGATGTTTTTCTCACTCCTACTAGTGAATGTAATGTAACACACACCCATACAATGCGCACCACCCCGTGAGGTTTTTCTCACTCCTACTAGTGAATGTAATGTAACACACACCCATACAATGCGCACCACCCCGTGATGTATTTCTCACTCCTACTAGTGAATGTAATGTAACACACACCCATACAATGCGCACCACCCCGTGATGTTTTTCTCACTCCTACTAGTGAATGTAATGTAACACACACCCATACAATGCGCACCACACCGTGATGTTTTTCTCACTCCTACTAGTGAATCTAATGTAACACACACCCATACAATGTGCACCACCCCGTGAAGTGTTTCTCACTCCTACTAGTGAATCTAATGTAACACACACCCATACAATGCGCACCACCCCGTGATGTTTTTCTCACTCCTACTAGTGAATGTAATGTAACACACACCCATACAATGGGCACCACACCGTGATGTTTTTCTCACTCCTACTAGTGAATCTAATGTAACACACACCCATACAATGCGCACCACCCCGTGATGTTTTTCTCACTGCTACTAGTGAATGTAATGTAACACACACCCATACAATGCGCACCACCCCGTGATGTTTTTCTCACTCCTACTAGTGAATGTAACGTAACACACACCCATACAATGGGCACCACCCCGTGATGTTTTTCTCACTCCTACTAGTGAATGTAATGTGACACACACCCATACAATGCGCACCACCCCGTGATGTTTCTCTCACACCTACTAGTGAATGTAATGTAACACACACCCATACAATGCCCACCACCCCGTGATGTTTCTCTCACTCTTACTAGTGAATGTAATGTAACACACACCCATACAATGCGCACCACCCCGTGATGTTTTTCTCACTGCTACTAGTGAATGTAATGTAACACACAGCCATACAATGCGCACCACCCCGCGATGTTTTTCAGAAACCTATCCTACATTGTCACTGCATGTTCCCTGACCTCCCCATGCTGACCACACCGCGGTGCTTTTCTCCATCTTACTTTGCCACTCACTGCCTATCCTAATTCAGACCCTCTGATTCACACCACCCCGTGATGTTTTTCTCACTCCTAGTAGTGAATGTAATGTAACACACACCCACACAATTCGCACCACCCCGTCATGTTTTTCTCACTCCTACTAGTGAATGTAATGTAACACACACCCATACAATGCGCACCACCCCGTGACGTTTTTCTCACTCCTACTAGTGAATGTAATGCAACACACACCCATACAATGCACACCACCCCGTGATGTTTTTCTCACTCCTACTAGTGAATGTGATGTAACACACACCCATAAAATGCGCACCACCCCGTGATTTTTTTCTCACTCCTACTAGTGAATCTAATGTAACACACACCCATACAATGCGCACCACCCCGTGATGTTTTTCTCACTCCTACTAGTGAATGTAATGCAACACACACCCATACAATGCACACCACCCCGTGACGTTTTTCTCACTCCTACTAGTGAATGTAATGTAACACACACCCATACAATGCGCACCACCCCGTGATGTTTTTCTCACTCCTACTAGTGAATGTAATGTAACACACACCCATACAATGCGCACCACCCCGTGATGTTTTTCTCACTCCTACTAGTGAATGTAATGTAACACACACCCATACAATGCGCACCACCCCGTGATGTTTCTCTCACTCCTACTAGTGAATCTAATGTAACACACACCCATACAATGCGCACCACCCCGTGATGTTTCTCTCACTCCTACTAGTGAATGTAATGTAACACATACCCATACAATGCGCACCACCCTGTGATGTTTTTCTCACTCCTACTAATGAATGTAATGTAACACACACCCATACAATGCGCACCACCCCGTGATGTTTTTCTCACTCCTACTAGTGAATGTAATGTAACACACACCCATACAATGCGCACCACCCCGTGATGTTTTTCCTACTCCTACTAGTGAATCTAATGTAACACACACCCAAACAATGCGCACAATCCCGTGATGATTTTCTCACTCCTACTAGTGAATGTAATGTAACAGACACCCATACAATGCGCACCTCCCGGTGATGTTTTTCTCACTCCTATTAGTGAATGTAATTTAAAACACACCCATACAATGCGCACCACCCCGTGATGTTTTTCTCACTCCTACTAGTGAATGTAATGTAACACACACCCATACAATGCGCACCACCCCGTGATGTTTTTCTCACTCCTACTAGTGAGTCTAATGTAACACACACCCATACAATGCGCACCACCCCGTGATGTTTTTCTCACTCCTACTAGTGAGTCTAATGTAACACACACCCATACAATGCGCACCACCCCGTGATGTTTTTCTCACTGCTACTAGTGAATGTAATGTAACACACACCCATACAATGCGCACCACCCCGTGATGTTTTTCTCACTCCTACTAGTGAATGTAACGTAACACACACCCATACAATGGGCACCACCCCGTGATGTTTTTCTCACTCCTACTAGTGAATGTAATGTGACACACACCCATACAATGCGCACCACCCCGTGATGTTTCTCTCACACCTACTAGTGAATGTAATGTAACACACACCCATACAATGCCCACCAACCCGTGATGTTTCTCTCACACTTACTCGTGAATGTAATGTAACACACACCCATACAATGTGCACCACCCCGTGATGTTTTTCTCACTCCTACTAGTGAATGTAATGTAACACACAGCCATAAAATGCGCACCACCCCGTGATGTTTTTCTCACTGCTACTAGTGAATGTAATGTAACACACAGCCATACAATGCGCACCACCCCGTGATGTTTTTCTCACTGCTACTAGTGAATGTAATGTAACACACACCCATACAATGCGCACCACCCCGTGATGTTTTTCTCAATCCTACTAGTGAATGTAATTTAACACACACCCATACAATGCGCACCACCCCGTGATGTTTTTCTCACTCCTACTAGTGAATGTAATGTAACACACACCCATACAATGCGCACCACCCCGTGATGTTTTTCTCACTCCTACTAGTGAATGTAATGTAACACACACCCATACAATGCGCACCACCCCGTGATGTTTTTCTCACTCCTACTAGTGAATGTAATGTAACACACACCCATACAATGCGCACCACCCCATGATGTTTTTCTCACTCCTACTAGTGAATGTAATGTAACACACACCCATACAATGCGCACCACCCCGTGATGTTTTTCTCACTCCTACTAGTGAATGTAATGTAAAACACACCCATACAATGCGCACCACCCCGCGATGTTTTTCTCACTCCTACTAGTGAATGTAATGTAACACACACCCATACAATGCGCACCACCCCGTGATGTTTTTCTCACTCCTACTAGTGAATGTTATGTAACACACACCCATACAATGCGCACCACCCCGCGATGTTTTTCTCACTCCTACTAGTGAAAGTAATGTAACACACACCCATACAATGGGCACCACCCCGTGATGTTTTTCTCACTCCTACTAGTGAATCTAATGTAACACACACCCATACAATGCGCACCACCCCGTGATGTTTTTCTCACTCCTACTAGTGAATCTAATGCAACACACACCCATACAATGCGCACCACCCCGTGATGTTTTTCTCACTCCTACTAGTGAATCTAATGTAACACACACCCATACAATGAGCACCACCCCGTGATGTTTTTCTCACTCCTACTAGTGAATGTAATGTAACACACACCCATACAATGCGCACCACCCCGTGATGTTTTTCTCACTCCTACTAGTGAATGTAATGTATCACACACCCATACAATGCGCACCACCCCGTGATGTTTTTCCCACTCCTACTAGTGAATCTAATGTAACACACACCCATACAATGCGCACCACCCCGCGATGTTTTTCAGAAACCTATCCTACATTGCCACTTCATGTTCTCTGTCCTCCCCATGCTGACCACCCCGCGGTGCTTTTCTCCATCCTACATTGCCACTCCCTGCCTATCCTAATTCAGACCCTCCGATTCACACCACCCCGTGATGTTTTTCTCACTCCTACTAGTGAATGTAATGTGACACACACCCATAAAATGCGCACCACCCCGTGATGTTTCTCTCACACCTACTAGTGAATGTAATGTAACACACACCCATACAATGCGCACCACCCCGTGATGTTTTTCTCACTCCTACTAGTGAATGTAATGTAACACACACCCATACAATGCGCACCACCCCGTGATGTTTTTCTCACTCCTACTAGTGAATGTAATGTAACACACACCTATACAATGCACACCACCCCGTGATGTATTTCTCACTCCTACTAGTGAATGTAATGTAACACACACCCATACAATGCGCACCACCCCGTGATGTTTTTCTCACTCCTACTAGTGAACGTAATGTAACACACACCCATAAAATGCGCACCACCCCGTGATGTTTTTCTCACTCCTACTAGTGAATCTAATGTAACACACACCCATACAATGCGCACCACCCCGTGATGTTTTTCTGACTCCTACTAGTGAATGTAATGTAACACACACCCATACAATGCGCACCACCCCGTGATGTTTTTCTCACTCCTACTAGTGAATGTAATGTAACACACACCCATACAATGCGCACCACCCCGTGATGTTTTTCTCACTCCTACTAGTGAATGTAATGTAACACACACCCATACAATGGGCACCACAAGGTGATGTTTTTCTCACTCCTACTAGTGAATCTAATGTAACACACACCCATACAATGCGCACCGCCCCGTGATGTTTTTCTCACTGCTACTAGTGAATGTAATGTAACACACACCCATACAATGCGCACCACCCCGTGATGTTTTTCTCACTCCTACTAGTGAATGTAACGTAACACACACCCATACAAAGGGCACCACCCCGTGATGTTTTTCTCACTCCTACTAGTGAATGTAATGTGACACACACCCATACAATGCGCACCACCCCGTGATGTTTCTCTCACACCTACTAGTGAATGTAATGTAACACACACCCATACAATGCCCACCACCCCGTGATGTTTCTGTCACTCTTACTAGTGAATGTAATGTAACACACACCCATACAATGCGCACCACCCCGTGATGTTTTTCTCACTCCTACTAGTGAATGTAATGTAACACACAGCCATAAAATGCGCACCACCCCGTGATGTTTTTCTCACTGCTACTAGTGAATGTAATGTAACACACAGCCATACAATGCGCACCACCCCGTGATGTTTTTTTCACTCCTACTAGTGAATGTAATGTAACACACACCCATACAATGCGCACCACCCCGTGATGTTTTTCTCAATCCTACTAGTGAATGTAATGTAACACACACCCATACAATGCGCACCACCCCGTGATGTTTTTCTCACTCCTACTAGTGAATGTAATGTAACACACACCCATACAATGCGCACCACCCCGTGATGTTTTTCTCACTCCTACTAGTGAACGTAATGTAACACACACCCATACAATGCGCACCACCCCGTGATGTTTTTCTCACTCCTACTAGTGAATGTAATGTAACACACACCCATACAATGCGCACCACTCCATGATGTTTTTCTCACTCCTACTAGTGAATATAATGTAACACACACCCATACAATGCGCACCACCCCGTGATGTTTTTCTCACTCCTACTAGTGAATGTAATGTAACACACACCCATACAATGCGCACCACCCCGCGATGTTTTTCTCACTCCTACTAGTGAATGTAATGTAACACACACGCATACAATGCGCACCACCCCGTGATGTTTTTCTCACTCCTACTAGTGAATGTTATGTAACACACACCCATACAATGCGCACCACCTCGCGATGTTTTTCTCACTCCTACTAGTGAAAGTAATGTAACACACACCCATACAATGGGCACCACCCCGTGATGTTTTTCTCACTCCTACTAGTGAATCTAATGTAACACACACCCATACAATGCGCACCACCCCGTGATGTTTTTCTCACTCCTACTAGTGAATCTAATGCAACACACACCCATACAATGCGCACCACCCCGTGATGTTTTTCTCACTCCTACTAGTGAATCAAATGTAACACACACCCATACAATGAGCACCACCCCGTGATGTTTTTCTCACTCCTACTAGTGAATGTAATGTAACACACACCCATACAATGCGCACCACCCCGTGATGTTTTTCTCACTCCTACTAGTGAATGTAATGTAACACACACCCATACAATGCGCACCACCCCGTGATGTTTTTCTCACTCCTACTAGTGAATGTAATGTAACACACACCCATACAATGGGCACCACAAGGTGATGTTTTTCTCACTCCTACTAGTGAATCTAATGTAACACACACCCATACAATGCGCACCACCCCGTGATGTTTTTCTCACTGCTACTAGTGAATGTAATGTAACACACACCCATACAATGCGCACCACCCCGTGATGTTTTTCTCACTCCTACTAGTGAATGTAATGTAACACACAGCCATAAAATGCGCACCACCCCGTGATGTTTTTCTCACTGCTACTAGTGAATGTAATGTAACACACAGCCATACAATGCGCACCACCCCGTGATGTTTTTCGCACTCCTACAAGTGAATGTAATGTAACACACACCCATACAATGCGCACCACCCCGTGATGTTTTTCTCACTCCTACTAGTGAATGTAATGTAACACACACCCATACAATGCGCACCACCCCGTGATGTTTTTCTCACTCCTACTAGTGAATGTAATGTAACACACACCCATACAATGCGCACCACCCCGTGATGTTTTTCTCACTCCTACTAGTGAATGTAATGTAACACACACCCATACAATGCGCACCACTCCATGATGTTTTTCTCACTCCTACTAGTGAATATAATGTAACACACACCCATACAATGCGCACCACCCCGTGATGTTTTTCTCACTCCTACTAGTGAATGTAATGTAACACACACCCATACAATGCGCACCACCCCGCGATGTTTTTCTCACTCCTACTAGTGAATGTAATGTAACACACACGCATACAATGCGCACCACCCCGTGATGTTTTTCTCACTCCTACTAGTGAATGTTATGTAACACACACCCATACAATGCGCACCACCTCGCGATGTTTTTCTCACTCCTACTAGTGAAAGTAATGTAACACACACCCATACAATGGGCACCACCCCGTGATGTTTTTCTCACTCCTACTAGTGAATCTAATGTAACACACACCCATACAATGCGCACCACCCCGTGATGTTTTTCTCACTCCTACTAGTGAATCTAATGCAACACACACCCATACAATGCGCACCACCCCGTGATGTTTTTCTCACTCCTACTAGTGAATCAAATGTAACACACACCCATACAATGAGCACCACCCCGTGATGTTTTTCTCACTCCTACTAGTGAATGTAATGTAACACACACCCATACAATGCGCACCACCCCGTGATGTTTTTCTCACTCCTACTAGTGAATGTAATGTATCACACACCCATACAATGCGCACCACCCCGTGATGTTTTTCCCACTCCTACTAGTGAATCTAATGTAACACACACCCATACAATGCGCACCACCCCGCGATGTTTTTCAGAAACCTATCCTACATTGCCACTTCATGTTCCCTGACCTCCCCATGCTGACCACCCCGCGGGGCTTTTCTCCATCCTACATTGCCACTCACTGCCTATCCTAATTCAGACCCTCCGATTCACACCACCCCGTGATGTTTTTCTCACTCCTACTAGTGAATGTAATGT
Organism: Cavia porcellus; assembly: GCF_034190915.1. Taxonomy (NCBI): domain Eukaryota; kingdom Metazoa; phylum Chordata; class Mammalia; order Rodentia; family Caviidae; genus Cavia; species Cavia porcellus. The sequence goes on along the minus strand of NW_026947562.1, from coordinate 1,840,200 downwards.
GACACACACCCATAAAATGCGCACCACCCCGTGATGTTTCTCTCACACCTACTAGTGAATGTAATGTAACACACACCCATACAATGTGCACCACCCCGTGATGTTTTTCTCACTCCTACTAGTGAATGTAATGTAACACACACCCATACAATGCGCACCACCCCGTGATGTTTTTCTCACTCCTACTAGTGAATGTAATGTAACACACACCTATACAATGCGCACCACCCCGTGATGTATTTCTCACTCCTACTAGTGAATGTAATGTAACACACACCCATACAATGCGCACCACCCCGTGATGTTTTTCTCACTCCTACTAGTGAATGTAATGTAACACACACCCATACAATGCGCACCACCCCGTGATGTTTTTCTCACTCCTACTAGTGAATGTAATGTAACACACACCTATACAATGCGCACCACCCCGTGATGTTTTTCTCACTCCTACTAGTGAATGTAATGTAACACACACCCATACAATGCGCACCACCCCGTGATGTTTTTCTCACTCCTACTAGTGAATGTAATGTAACACACACCCATACAATGCGCACCACCCCGCGATGTTTTTCTCACTCCTACTAGTGAATGTAATGTAACACACACGCATACAATGCGCACCACCCCGTGATGTTTTTCTCACTCCTACTAATGAATGTTATGTAACACACACCCATACAATGCGCACCACCTCGCGATGTTTTTCTCACTCCTACTAGTGAAAGTAATGTAACACACACCCATACAATGGGCACCACCCCGTGATGTTTTTCTCACTCCTACTAGTGAATCTAATGCAACACACACCCATACAATGCGCACCACCCCGTGATGTTTTTCTCACTCCTACTAGTGAATCAAATGTAACACACACCCATACAATGAGCACCACCCCGTGATGTTTTTCTCACTCCTACTAGTGAATGTAATGTAACACACACCCATACAATGCGCACCACCCCGTGATGTTTTTCTCACTCCTACTAGTGAATGTAATGTAACACACACCCATACAATGCGCACCACCCCGTGATGTTTTTCTCACTCCTACTAGTGAATGTAATGTAACACACACCCATACAATGGGCACCACAAGGTGATGTTTTTCTCACTCCTACTAGTGAATCTAATGTAACACACACCCATACAATGCGCACCACCCCGTGATGTTTTTCTCACTGCTACTAGTGAATGTAATGTAACACACACCCATACAATGCGCACCACCCCGTGATGTTTTTCTCACTCCTACTAGTGAATGTAATGTAACACACAGCCATAAAATGCGCACCACCCCGTGATGTTTTTCTCACTGCTACTAGTGAATGTAATGTAACACACAGCCATACAATGCGCACCACCCCGTGATGTTTTTCGCACTCCTACAAGTGAATGTAATGTAACACACACCCATACAATGCGCACCACCCCGTGATGTTTTTCTCACTCCTACTAGTGAATGTAATGTAACACACACCCATACAATGCGCACCACCCCGTGATGTTTTTCTCACTCCTACTAGTGAATGTAATGTAACACACACCCATACAATGCGCACCACCCCGTGATGTTTTTCTCACTCCTACTAGTGAATGTAATGTAACACACACCCATACAATGCGCACCACTCCATGATGTTTTTCTCACTCCTACTAGTGAATATAATGTAACACACACCCATACAATGCGCACCACCCCGTGATGTTTTTCTCACTCCTACTAGTGAATGTAATGTAACACACACCCATACAATGCGCACCACCCCGCGATGTTTTTCTCACTCCTACTAGTGAATGTAATGTAACACACACGCATACAATGCGCACCACCCCGTGATGTTTTTCTCACTCCTACTAGTGAATGTTATGTAACACACACCCATACAATGCGCACCACCTCGCGATGTTTTTCTCACTCCTACTAGTGAAAGTAATGTAACACACACCCATACAATGGGCACCACCCCGTGATGTTTTTCTCACTCCTACTAGTGAATCTAATGTAACACACACCCATACAATGCGCACCACCCCGTGATGTTTTTCTCACTCCTACTAGTGAATCTAATGCAACACACACCCATACAATGCGCACCACCCCGTGATGTTTTTCTCACTCCTACTAGTGAATCAAATGTAACACACACCCATACAATGAGCACCACCCCGTGATGTTTTTCTCACTCCTACTAGTGAATGTAATGTAACACACACCCATACAATGCGCACCACCCCGTGATGTTTTTCTCACTCCTACTAGTGAATGTAATGTATCACACACCCATACAATGCGCACCACCCCGTGATGTTTTTCCCACTCCTACTAGTGAATCTAATGTAACACACACCCATACAATGCGCACCACCCCGCGATGTTTTTCAGAAACCTATCCTACATTGCCACTTCATGTTCCCTGACCTCCCCATGCTGACCACCCCGCGGGGCTTTTCTCCATCCTACATTGCCACTCACTGCCTATCCTAATTCAGACCCTCCGATTCACACCACCCCGTGATGTTTTTCTCACTCCTACTAGTGAATGTAATGTGACACACACCCATAAAATGCGCACCACCCCGTGATGTTTCTCTCACACCTACTAGTGAATGTAATGTAACACACACCCATACAATGTGCACCACCCCGTGATGTTTTTCTCACTCCTACTAGTGAATGTAATGTAACACACACCCATACAATGCGCACCACCCCGTGATGTTTTTCTCACTCCTACTAGTGAATGTAATGTAACACACACCTATACAATGCGCACCACCCCGTGATGTATTTCTCACTCCTACTAGTGAATGTAATGTAACACACACCCATACAATGCGCACCACCCCGTGATGTTTTTCTCACTCCTACTAGTGAATGTAATGTAACACACACCCATACAATGCGCACCACCCCGTGATGTTTTTCTCACTCCTACTAGTGAATGTAATGTAACACACACCTATACAATGCGCACCACCCCGTGATGTTTTTCTCACTCCTACTAGTGAATGTAATGTAACACACACCCATACAATGCGCACCACCCCGTGATGTTTTTCTCACTCCTACTAGTGAATGTAATGTAACACACACCCATACAATGCGCACCACCCCGCGATGTTTTTCTCACTCCTACTAGTGAATGTAATGTAACACACACGCATACAATGCGCACCACCCCGTGATGTTTTTCTCACTCCTACTAATGAATGTTATGTAACACACACCCATACAATGCGCACCACCTCGCGATGTTTTTCTCACTCCTACTAGTGAAAGTAATGTAACACACACCCATACAATGGGCACCACCCCGTGATGTTTTTCTCACTCCTACTAGTGAATCTAATGTAACACACACCCATACAATGCGCACCACCCCGTGATGTTTTTCTCACTCCTACTAGTTAATGAAATGTAACACACACCCATACAATGCGCACCACCCCGTGATGTTTTTCTCACTCCTACTAGTGAATGTAATGTAACACACACCCATACAATGCGCACCACCCGGTGATGTTTTTCTCACTCCTACTAGTGAATGTAATGTATCACACACCCATACAATGCGCACCACCCCGTGATGTTTTTCCCACTCCTACTAGTGAATCTAATGTAACACACAACCATACAATGCGCACCACCCCGCGATGTTTTTCAGAAACCTATCCTACATTGCCACTTCATGTTCCCTGACCTCCCCATGCTGACCACCCCGCGGTGCTTTTCTCCATCCTACATTGCCACTCACTGCCTATCCTAATTCAGACCCTCCGATTCACACCACCCCGTGATGTTTTTCTCACTCCTACTAGTGAATGTAATGTGACACACACCCATAAAATGCGCACCACCCCGTGATGTTTCTCTCACACCTACTAGTGAATGTAATGTAACACACACCCATACAATGCGCACCACCCCGTGATGTTTTTCTCACTCCTACTAGTGAATGTAATGTAACACACACCCATACAGTGCGCACCACCCCGTGATGTTTTTCTCACTCCTACTAGTGAATGTAATGGAACACACACCTATACAATGCGCACCACCCCGTGATGTATTTCTCACTCCTACTAGTGAATGTAATGTAACACACACCCATACAATGCGCACCACCCCGTGATGTTTTTCTCACTCCTACTAGTGAACGTAATGTAACACACACCCATAAAATGCGCACCACCCCGTGATGTTTTTCTCACTCCTACTAGTGAATCTAATGTAACACACACCCATACAATGCGCACCACCCCGTGATGTTTTTCTGACTCCTACTAGTGAATGTAATGTAACACACACCCATACAATGCGCACCACCCCGTGATGTTTTTCTCACTCCTACTAGTGAATGTAATGTAACACACACCCATACAATGAGCACCACCCCGTGAGGTTTTTCTCACTCCTCCTAGTGAATGTAATGTAACACACACCCATACAATGCGCACCACCCCGTGATGTATTTCTCACTCCTACTAGTGAATGTAATGTAACACACACCCATACAATGCGCACCACCCCGTGATGTTTTTCTCACTCCTACTAGTGAATGTAATGTAACACACACCCATACAATGCGCACCACCCCGTGATGTTTTTCTCACTCCTACTAGTGAATGTAATGTAACACACACCCATACAATGCGCACCACCCCGTGAGGTTTTTCTCACTCCTACTAGTGAATGTAATGTAACACACACCCATACAATGCGCACCACCCCGTGATGTATTTCTCACTCCTACTAGTGAATGTAATGTAACACACACCCATACAATGCGCACCACCCCGTGATGTTTTTCTCACTCCTACTAGTGAATGTAATGTAACACACACCCATACAATGCGCACCATACCGTGATGTTTTTCTCAATCCTACTAGTGAATCTAATGTAACACACACCCATACAATGTGCACCACCCCGTGAAGTGTTTCTCACTCCTACTAGTGAATCTAATGTAACACACACCCATACAATGCGCACCACCCCGTGATGTTTTTCTCACTCCTACTAGTGAATGTAATGTAACACACACCCATACAATGGGCACCACACCGTGATGTTTTTCTCACTCCTACTAGTGAATCTAATGTAACACACACCCATACAATGCGCACCACCCCGTGATGTTTTTCTCACTGCTACTAGTGAATGTAATGTAACACACACCCATACAATGCGCACCACCCCGTGATGTTTTTCTCACTCCTACTAGTGAATGTAACGTAACACACACCCATACAATGGGCACCACCCCGTGATGTTTTTCTCACTCCTACTAGTGAATGTAATGTGACACACACCCATACAATGCGCACCACCCCGTGATGTTTCTCTCACACCTACTAGTGAATGTAATGTAACACACACCCATACAATGCCCACCACCCCGTGATGTTTCTCTCACTCTTACTAGTGAATGTAATGTAACACACACCCATACAATGCGCACCACCCCGTGATGTTTTTCTCACTGCTACTAGTGAATGTAATGTAACACACAGCCATACAATGCGCACCACCCCGCGATGTTTTTCAGAAACCTATCCTACATTGTCACTGCATGTTCCCTGACCTCCCCATGCTGACCACACCGCGGTGCTTTTCTCCATCTTACTTTGCCACTCACTGCCTATCCTAATTCAGACCCTCTGATTCACACCACCCCGTGATGTTTTTCTCACTCCTAGTAGTGAATGTAATGTAACACACACCCACACAATTCGCACCACCCCGTCATGTTTTTCTCACTCCTACTAGTGAATGTAATGTAACACACACCCATACAATGCGCACCACCCCGTGACGTTTTTCTCACTCCTACTAGTGAATGTAATGCAACACACACCCATACAATGCACACCACCCCGTGATGTTTTTCTCACTCCTACTAGTGAATGTGATGTAACACACACCCATAAAATGCGCACCACCCCGTGATTTTTTTCTCACTCCTACTAGTGAATCTAATGTAACACACACCCATACAATGCGCACCACCCCGTGACGTTTTTCTCACTCCTACTAGTGAATGTAATGCAACACACACCCATACAATGCACACCACCCCGTGACGTTTTTCTCACTCCTACTAGTGAATGTAATGTAACACACACCCATACAATGCGCACCACCCCGTGATGTTTTTCTCACTCCTACTAGTGAATGTAATGTAACACACACCCATACAATGCGCACCACCCCGTGATGTTTTTCTCACTCCTACTAGTGAATGTAATGTAACACACACCCATACAATGCGCACCACCCCGTGATGTTTCTCTCACTCCTACTAGTGAATCTAATGTAACACACACCCATACAATGCGCACCACCCCGTGATGTTTCTCTCACTCCTACTAGTGAATGTAATGTAACACATACCCATACAATGCGCACCACGCTGTGATGTTTTTCTCACTCCTACTAATGAATGTAATGTAACACACACCCATACAATGCGCACCACCCCGTGATGTTTTTCTCACTCCTACTAGTGAATGTAATGTAACACACACCCATACAATGCGCACCACCCCGTGATGTTTTTCCTACTCCTACTAGTGAATCTAATGTAACACACACCCAAACAATGCGCACAATCCCGTGATGATTTTCTCACTCCTACTAGTGAATGTAATGTAACAGACACCCATACAATGCGCACCTCCCGGTGATGTTTTTCTCACTCCTATTAGTGAATGTAATTTAAAACACACCCATACAATGCGCACCACCCCGTGATGTTTTTCTCACTCCTACTAGTGAATGTAATGTAACACACACCCATACAATGCGCACCACCCCGTGATGTTTTTCTCACTCCTACTAGTGAATGTAATGTAACACACACCCAAACAATGCGCACCACCCGTGATGTTTTTCTCACTCCTACTAGTGAATGTAATGTAACACACACCCATACAGTGCGCACCACCCCGTGATGTTTTTCTCACTCCTACTAGTGAATGTAATGTAACACACACCTATACAATGCGCACCACCCCGTGATGTATTTCTCACTCCTACTAGTGAATGTAATGTAACACACACCCATACAATGCGCACCACCCCGTGATGTTTTTCTCACTCCTACTAGTGAACGTAATGTAACACACACCCATAAAATGCGCACCACCCCGTGATGTTTTTCTCACTCCTACTAGTGAATCTAATGTAACACACACCCATACAATGCGCACCACCCCGTGATGTTTTTCTGACTCCTACTAGTGAATGTAATGTAACACACACCCATACAATGCGCACCACCCCGTGATGTTTTTCTCACTCCTACTAGTGAATGTAATGTAACACACACCCATACAATGCGCACCACCCCGTGAGGTTTTTCTCACTCCTCCTAGTGAATGTAATGTAACACACACCCATACAATGCGCACCACCCCGTGATGTATTTCTCACTCCTACTAGTGAATGTAATGTAACACACACCCATACAATGCGCACCACCCCGTGATGTTTTTCTCACTCCTACTAGTGAATGTAATGTAACACACACCCATACAATGCGCACCACCCCGTGATGTTTTTCTCACTCCTACTAGTGAATGTAATGTAACACACACCCATACAATGCGCACCACCCCGTGAGGTTTTTCTCACTCCTACTAGTGAATGTAATGTAACACACACCCATACAATGCGCACCACCCCGTGATGTATTTCTCACTCCTACTAGTGAATGTAATGTAACACACACCCATACAATGCGCACCACCCCGTGATGTTTTTCTCACTCCTACTAGTGAATGTAATGTAACACACACCCATACAATGCGCACCACACCGTGATGTTTTTCTCACTCCTACTAGTGAATCTAATGTAACACACACCCATACAATGTGCACCACCCCGTGAAGTGTTTCTCACTCCTACTAGTGAATCTAATGTAACACACACCCATACAATGCGCACCACCCCGTGATGTTTTTCTCACTCCTACTAGTGAATGTAATGTAACACACACCCATACAATGGGCACCACACCGTGATGTTTTTCTCACTCCTACTAGTGAATCTAATGTAACACACACCCATACAATGCGCACCACCCCGTGATGTTTTTCTCACTGCTACTAGTGAATGTAATGTAACACACACCCATACAATGCGCACCACCCCGTGATGTTTTTCTCACTCCTACTAGTGAATGTAACGTAACACACACCCATACAATGGGCACCACCCCGTGATGTTTTTCTCAGTCCTACTAGTGAATGTAATGTGACACACACCCATACAATGCGCACCACCCCGTGATGTTTCTCTCACACCTACTAGTGAATGTAATGTAACACACACCCATACAATGCCCACCACCCCGTGATGTTTCTCTCACTCTTACTAGTGAATGTAATGTAACACACACCCATACAATGCGCACCACCCCGTGATGTTTTTCTCACTGCTACTAGTGAATGTAATGTAACACACAGCCATACAATGCGCACCACCCCGCGATGTTTTTCAGAAACCTATCCTACATTGTCACTGCATGTTCCCTGACCTCCCCATGCTGACCACACCGCGGTGCTTTTCTCCATCTTACTTTGCCACTCACTGCCTATCCTAATTCAGACCCAATGATTCACACCACCCCGTGATGTTTTTCTCACTCCTAGTAGTGAATGTAATGTAACACACACCCACACAATTCGCACCACCCCGTCATGTTTTTCTCACTCCTACTAGTGAATGTAATGTAACACACACCCATACAATGCGCACCACCCCGTGACGTTTTTCTCACTCCTACTAGTGAATGTAATGCAACACACACCCATACAATGCACACCACCCCGTGATGTTTTTCTCACTCCTACTAGTGAATGTGATGTAACACACACCCATAAAATGCGCACCACCCCGTGATTTTTTTCTCACTCCTACTAGTGAATCTAATGTAACACACACCCATACAATGCACACCACCCCGTGATGTTTTTCTCACTCCTACTAGTGAATGTAATGCAACACACACCCATACAATGCACACCACCCCGTGACGTTTTTCTCACTCCTACTAGTGAATGTAATGTAACACACACCCATACAATGCGCACCACCCCGTGATGTTTTTCTCACTCCTACTAGTGAATGTAATGTAACACACACCCATACAATGCGCACCACCCTGTGATGTTTTTCTCACTCCTACTAGTGAATGTAATGTAACACACACCCATACAATGCGCACCACCCCGTGATGTTTCTCTCACTCCTACTAGTGAATCTAATGTAACACACACCCATACAATGCGCACCACCCCGTGATGTTTCTCTCACTCCTACTAGTGAATGTAATGTAACACATACCCATACAATGCGCACCACCCTGTGATGTTTTTCTCACTCCTACTAATGAATGTAATGTAACACACACCCATACAATGTGCACCACCCCGTGATGTTTTTCTCACTCCTACTAGTGAATGTAATGTAACACACACCCATACAATGCGCACCACCCCGTGATGTTTTTCCTACTCCTACTAGTGAATCTAATGTAACACACACCCAAACAATGCGCACAATCCCGTGATGATTTTCTCACTCCTACTAGTGAATGTAATGTAACAGACACCCATACAATGCGCACCTCCCGGTGATGTTTTTCTCACTCCTATTAGTGAATGTAATTTAAAACACACCCATACAATGCGCACCACCCCGTGATGTTTTTCTCACTCCTACTAGTGAATGTAATGTAACACACACCCATACAATGCGCACCACCCCGTGATGTTTTTCTCACTCCTACTAGTGAGTCTAATGTAACACACACCCATACAATGCGCACCACCCCGTGATGTTTTTCTCACTCCTACTAGTGAGTCTAATGTAACACACACCCATTCAATGCGCACCACCCCGTGATGTTTTTCTCACTGCTACTAGTGAATGTAATGTAACACACACCCATACAATGCGCACCACCCCGTGATGTTTTTCTCACTCCTACTAGTGAATGTAACGTAACACACACCCATACAATGGGCACCACCCCGTGATGTTTTTCTCACTCCTACTAGTGAATGTAATGTGACACACACCCATACAATGCGCACCACCCCGTGATGTTTCTCTCACACCTACTAGTGAATGTAATGTAACACACACCCATACAATGCCCACCACCCCGTGATGTTTCTCTCACTCTTACTCGTGAATGTAATGTAACACACACCCATACAATGCGCACCACCCCGTGATGTTTTTCTCACTCCTACTAGTGAATGTAATGTAACACACAGCCATAAAATGCGCACCACCCCGTGATGTTTTTCTCACTGCTACTAGTGAATGTAATGTAACACACAGCCATACAATGCGCACCACCCCGTGATGTTTTTCTCACTGCTACTAGTGAATGTAATGTAACACACACCCATACAATGCGCACCACCCCGTGATGTTTTTCTCAATCCTACTAGTGAATGTAATTTAACACACACCCATACAATGCGCACCACCCCGTGATGTTTTTCTCACTCCTACTAGTGAATGTAATGTAACACACACCCATACAATGCGCACCACCCCGTGATGTTTTTCTCACTCCTACTAGTGAATGTAATGTAACACACACCCATACAATGCGCACCACCCCATGATGTTTTTCTCACTCCTACTAGTGAATGTAATGTAACACACACCCATACAATGCGCACCACTCCGTGATGTTTTTCTCACTCCTACTAGTGAATGTAATGTAAAACACACCCATACAATGCGCACCACCCCGCGATGTTTTTCTCACTCCTACTAGTGAATGTAATGTAACACACACCCATACAATGCGCACCACCCCGTGATGTTTTTCTCACTCCTACTAGTGAATGTTATGTAACACACACCCATACAATGCGCACCACCCCGCGATGTTTTTCTCACTCCTACTAGTGAAAGTAATGTAACACACACCCATACAATGGGCACCACCCCGTGATGTTTTTCTCACTCCTACTAGTGAATCTAATGTAACACACACCCATACAATGCGCACCACCCCGTGATGTTTTTCTCACTCCTACTAGTGAATCTAATGCAACACACACCCATACAATGCGCACCACCCCGTGATGTTTTTCTCACTCCTACTAGTGAATCTAATGTAACACACACCCATACAATGAGCACCACCCCGTGATGTTTTTCTCACTCCTACTAGTGAATGTAATGTAACACACACCCATACAATGCGCACCACCCCGTGATGTTTTTCTCACTCCTACTAGTGAATGTAATGTATCACACACCCATACAATGCGCACCACCCCGTGATGTTTTTCCCACTCCTACTAGTGAATCTAATGTAACACACACCCATACAATGCGCACCACCCCGCGATGTTTTTCAGAAACCTATCCTACATTGCCACTTCATGTTCCCTGTCCTCCCCATGCTGACCACCCCGCGGTGCTTTTCTCCATCCTACATTGCCACTCCCTGCCTATCCTAATTCAGACCCTCCGATTCACACCACCCCGTGATGTTTTTCTCACTCCTACTAGTGAATGTAATGTGACACACACCCATAAAATGCGCACCACCCCGTGATGTTTCTCTCACACCTACTAGTGAATGTAATGTAACACACACCCATACAATGCGCACCACCCCGTGATGTTTTTCTCACTCCTACTAGTGAATGTAATGTAACACACACCCATACAATGCGCACCACCCCGTGATGTTTTTCTCACTCCTACTAGTGAATGTAATGTAACACACACCTATACAATGCGCACCACCCCGTGATGTATTTCTCACTCCTACTAGTGAATGTAATGTAACACACACCCATACAATGCGCACCACTCCGTGATGTTTTTCTCACTCCTACTAGTGAACGTAATGTAACACACACCCATAAAATGCGCACCACCCCGTGATGTTTTTCTCACTCCTACTAGTGAATCTAATGTAACACACACCCATACAATGCGCACCACCCCGTGATGTTTTTCTGACTCCTACTAGTGAATGTAATGTAACACACACCCATACAATGCGCACCACCCCGTGATGTTTTTCTCACTCCTACTAGTGAATGTAATGTAACACACACCCATACAATGCGCACCACCCCGTGATGTTTTTCTCACTCCTACTAGTGAATGTAATGTAACACACACCCATACAATGGGCACCACAAGGTGATGTTTTTCTCACTCCTACTAGTGAATCTAATGTAACACACACCCATACAATGCGCACCGCCCCGTGATGTTTTTCTCACTGCTACTAGTGAATGTAATGTAACACACACCCATACAATGCGCACCACCCCGTGATGTTTTTCTCACTCCTACTAGTGAATGTAACGTAACACACACCCATACAAAGGGCACCACCCCGTGATGTTTTTCTCACTCCTACTAGTGAATGTAATGTGACACACACCCATACAATGCGCACCACCCCGTGATGTTTCTCTCACACCTACTAGTGATTGTAATGTAACACACACCCATACAATGCCCACCACCCCGTGATGTTTCTGTCACTCTTACTAGTGAATGTAATGTAACACACACCCATACAATGCGCACCACCCCGTGATGTTTTTCTCACTCCTACTAGTGAATGTAATGTAACACACAGCCATAAAATGCGCACCACCCCGTGATGTTTTTCTCACTGCTACTAGTGAATGCAATGTAACACACAGCCATACAATGCGCACCACCCCGTGATGTTTTTCTCACTCCTACTAGTGAATGTAATGTAACACACACCCATACAATGCGCACCACCCCGTGATGTTTTTCTCAATCCTACTAGTGAATGTAATGTAACACACACCCATACAATGCGCACCACCCCGTGATGTTTTTCTCACTCCTACTAGTGAATGTAATGTAACACACACCCATACAATGCGCACCACCCCGTGATGTTTTTCTCACTCCTACTAGTGAACGTAATGTAACACACACCCATACAATGCGCACCACCCCGTGATGTTTTTCTCACTCCTACTAGTGAATGTAATGTAACACACACCCATACAATGCGCACCACTCCATGATGTTTTTCTCACTCCTACTAGTGAATATAATGTAACACACACCCATACAATGCGCACCACCCCGTGATGTTTTTCTCACTCCTACTAGTGAATGTAATGTAACACACACCCATACAATGCGCACCACCCCGCGATGTTTTTCTCACTCCTACTAGTGAATGTAATGTAACACACACGCATACAATGCGCACCACCCCGTGATGTTTTTCTCACTCCTACTAGTGAATGTTATGTAACACACACCCATACAATGCGCACCACCTCGCGATGTTTTTCTCACTCCTACTAGTGAAAGTAATGTAACACACACCCATACAATGGGCACCACCCCGTGATGTTTTTCTCACTCCTACTAGTGAATCTAATGTAACACACACCCATACAATGCGCACCACCCCGTGATGTTTTTCTCACTCCTACTAGTGAATCTAATGCAACACACACCCATACAATGCGCACCACCCCGTGATGTTTTTCTCACTCCTACTAGTGAATCAAATGTAACACACACCCATACAATGAGCACCACCCCGTGATGTTTTTCTCACTCCTACTAGTGAATGTAATGTAACACACACCCATACAATGCGCACCACCCCGTGATGTTTTTCTCACTCCTACTAGTGAATGTAATGTAACACACACCCATACAATGCGCACCACCCCGTGATGTTTTTCTCACTCCTACTAGTGAATGTAATGTAACACACACCCATACAATGGGCACCACAAGGTGATGTTTTTCTCACTCCTACTAGTGAATCTAATGTAACACACACCCATACAATGCGCACCACCCCGTGATGTTTTTCTCACTGCTACTAGTGAATGTAATGTAACACACACCCATACAATGCGCACCACCCCGTGATGTTTTTCTCACTCCTACTAGTGAATGTAACGTAACACACACCCATACAAAGGGCACCACCCCGTGATGTTTTTCTCACTCCTACTAGTGAATGTAATGTGACACACACCCATACAATGCGCACCACCCCGTGATGTTTCTCTCACACCTACTAGTGAATGTAATGTAACACACACCCATACAATGCCCACCACCCCGTGATGTTTCTGTCACTCTTACTAGTGAATGTAATGTAACACACACCCATACAATGCGCACCACCCCGTGATGTTTTTCTCACTCCTACTAGTGAATGTAATGTAACACACAGCCATAAAATGCGCACCACCCCGTGATGTTTTTCTCACTGCTACTAGTGAATGTAATGTAACACACAGCCATACAATGCGCACCACCCCGTGATGTTTTTCGCACTCCTACAAGTGAATGTAATGTAACACACACCCATACAATGCGCACCACCCCGTGATGTTTTTCTCACTCCTACTAGTGAATGTAATGTAACACACACCCATACAATGCGCACCACCCCGTGATGTTTTTCTCACTCCTACTAGTGAATGTAATGTAACACACACCCATACAATGCGCACCACCCCGTGATGTTTTTCTCACTCCTACTAGTGAATGTAATGTAACACACACCCATACAATGCGCACCACTCCATGATGTTTTTCTCACTCCTACTAGTGAATATAATGTAACACACACCCATACAATGCGCACCACCCCGTGATGTTTTTCTCACTCCTACTAGTGAATGTAATGTAACACACACCCATACAATGCGCACCACCCCGCGATGTTTTTCTCACTCCTACTAGTGAATGTAATGTAACACACACGCATACAATGCGCACCACCCCGTGATCTTTTTCTCACTCCTACTAGTGAATGTTATGTAACACACACCCATACAATGCGCACCACCTCGCGATGTTTTTCTCACTCCTACTAGTGAAAGTAATGTAACACACACCCATACAATGGGCACCACCCCGTGATGTTTTTCTCACTCCTACTAGTGAATCTAATGTAACACACACCCATACAATGCGCACCACCCCGTGATGTTTTTCTCACTCCTACTAGTGAATCTAATGCAACACACACCCATACAATGCGCACCACCCCGTGATGTTTTTCTCACTCCTACTAGTGAATCAAATGTAACACACACCCATACAATGAGCACCACCCCGTGATGTTTTTCTCACTCCTACTAGTGAATGTAATGTAACACACACCCATACAATGCGCACCACCCCGTGATGTTTTTCTCACTCCTACTAGTGAATGTAATGTATCACACACCCATACAATGCGCACCACCCCGTGATGTTTTTCCCACTCCTACTAGTGAATCTAATGTAACACACACCCATACAATGCGCACCACCCCGCGATGTTTTTCAGAAACCTATCCTACATTGCCACTTCATGTTCCCTGACCTCCCCATGCTGACCACCCCGCGGGGCTTTTCTCCATCCTACATTGCCACTCACTGCCTATCCTAATTCAGACCCTCCGATTCACACCACCCCGTGATGTTTTTCTCACTCCTACTATTGAATGTAATGTGACACACACCCATAAAATGCGCACCACCCCGTGATGTTTCTCTCACACCTACTAGTGAATGTAATGTAACACACACCCATACAATGTGCACCACCCCGTGATGTTTTTCTCACTCCTACTAGTGAATGTAATGTAACACACACCCATACAATGCGCACCACCCCGTGATGTTTTTCTCACTCCTACTAGTGAATGTAATGTAACACACACCTATACAATGCGCACCACCCCGTGATGTATTTCTCACTCCTACTAGTGAATGTAATGTAACACACATCCATACAATGCGCACCACCCCGTGATGTTTTTCTCACTCCTACTAGTGAACGTAATGTAACACACACCCATAAAATGCGCACCACCCCGTGATGTTTTTCTCACTCCTACTAGTGAATCTAATGTAACACACACCCATACAATGCGCACCACCCCGTGATGTTTTTCTGACTCCTACTAGTGAATGTAATGTAACACACACCCATACAATGCGCACCACCCCGTGAGGTTTTTCTCACTCCTACTAGTGAATGTAATGTAACACACACCCATACAATGCGCACCACCCCGTGATGTATTTCTCACTCCTACTAGTGAATGTAATGTAACACACACCCATACAATGCGAACCACCCCGTGATGTTTTTCTCACTCCTACTAGTGAATGTAATGTAACACACACCCATACAATGCGCACCACCCCGTGATGTTTTTCTCACTCCTACTAGTGAATGTAATGTAACACACACCCATACAATGCGCACCACCCCGTGAGGTTTTTCTCACTCCTACTAGTGAATGTAATGTAACACACACCCATACAATGCGCACCACCCCGTGATGTATTTCTCACTCCTACTAGTGAATGTAATGTAACACACACCCATACAATGCGCACCACCCCGTGATATTTTTCTCACTCCTACTAGGGAATGTAATGTAACACACACCCATACAATGCGCACCACACCGTGATGTTTTTCTCACTCCTACTAGTGAATCTAATGTAACACACACCCATACAATGTGCACCACCCCGTGAAGTGTTTCTCACTCCTACTAGTGAATCTAATGTAACACACACCCATACAATGCGCACCACCCCGTGATGTTTTTCTCACTCCTACTAGTGAATGTAATGTAACACACACCCATACAATGGGCACCACACCGTGATGTTTTTCTCACTCCTACTAGTGAATCTAATGTAACACACACCCATACAATGCGCACCACCCCGTGATGTTTTTCTCACTGCTACTAGTGAATGTAATGTAACACACACCCATACAATGCGCACCACCCCGTGATGTTTTTCTCACTCCTACTAGTGAATGTAACGTAACACACACCCATACAATGGGCACCACCCCGTGATGTTTTTCTCACTCCTACTAGTGAATGTAATGTGACACACACCCATACAATGCGCACCACCCCGTGATGTTTCTCTCACACCTACTAGTGAATGTAATGTAACACACACCCATACAATGCCCACCACCCCGTGATGTTTCTCTCACTCTTACTAGTGAATGTAATGTAACACACACCCATACAATGCGCACCACCCCGTGATGTTTTTCTCACTCCTACTAGTGAATGTAATGTAACACACAGCCATAAAATGCGCACCACCCCGTGATGTTTTTCTCACTGCTACTAGTGAATGTAATGTAACACACAGCCATACAATGCGCACCACCCCGCGATGTTTTTCAGAAACCTATCCTACATTGTCACTGCATGTTCCCTGACCTCCCCATGCTGACCACCCCGCGGTGCTTTTCTCCATCTTACTTTGCCACTCACTGCCTCTCCTAATTCAGACCCTCTGATTCACACCACCCCGTGATGTTTTTCTCACTCCTAGTAGTGAATGTAATGTAACACACACCCACACAATTCGCACCACCCCGTCATGTTTTTCTCACTCCTACTAGTGAATGTAATGTAACACACACCCATACAATGCGGACCACCCCGTGATGTTTTTCTCACTCCTACTAGTGAATGTAATGTAACACACACCCATACAATGCGCACCACCCCGTGATGTTTTTCTCACTCCTACTAGTGAATGTAATGTAACACACACCCATACAATGCGCACCACCCCGTGATGTTTTTCTCACTCCTACTAGTGAACGTAATGTAACACACACCCATACAATGCGCACCACCCCGTGATGTTTTTCTCACTCCTACTAGTGAATGTGATGTAACACACACCCATAAAATGCGCACCACCCCGTGATTTTTTTCTCACTCCTACTAGTGAATCTAATGTAACACACACCCATACAATGCGCACCACACCGTGACGTTTTTCTCACTCCTACTAGTGAATGTAATGCAACACACACCCATACAATGCACACCACCCCGTGACGTTTTTCTCACTCCTACTAGTGAATGTAATGTAACACACACCCATACAATGCGCACCACCCCGTGATGTTTTTCTCACTCCTACTAGTGAATGTAATGTAACACACACCCATACAATGCGCACCACCCCGTGATGTTTTTCTCACTCCTACTAGTGAATGTAATGTAACACACACCCATACAATGCGCACCACCTCGTGATGTTTCTCTCACTCCTACTAGTGAATCTAATGTAACACACACCCATACAATGCGCACCACCCCGTGATGTTTCTCTCACTCCTACTAGTGAATGTAATGTAACACATACCCATACAATGCGCACCACCCTGTGATGTTTTTCTCACTCCTACTAATGAATGTAATGTAACACACACCCATACAATGCGCACCACACCGTGATGTTTTTCTCACTCCTACTAGTGAATGTAATGTAACACACACCCATACAATGCGCACCACCCCGTGATGTTTTTCCTACTCCTACTAGTGAATGTAATGTAACACACACCCAAACAATGCGCACAATCCCGTGATGATTTTCTCACTCCTACTAGTGAATGTAATGTAACACACACCCATACAATGCGCACCTCCCGGTGATGTTTTTCTCACTCCTACTAGTGAATGTAATATAAAACACACCCATACAATGCGCACCACCCCGTGATGTTTTTCTCACTCCTACTAGTGAATGTAATGTAACACACACCCATACAATGCGCACCACCCCGTGATGTTTTTCTCACTCCTACTAGTGAATGTAATGTAACACACACCCATACAATGCGCACCACCCCGTGATGTTTTTCTCACTCCTACTAGTGAGTCTAATGTAACACACACCCATACAATGAGCACCACCCCGTGATGTTTTTCTCACTCCTACTAGTGAGTCTAATGTAACACACACCCATACAATGCGCACCACCCCGTGATGTTTTTCTCACTCCTACTAGTGAATCTAATGTAACACACACCCATACAATGCGCACCACCCCGTGATGTTTTTCTGACTCCTACTAGTGAATCTAATGTAACACACACCCATACAATGCGCACCACCCCGTGATGTTTTTCTCACTCCTACTAGTGAATGTAATGTAACACACACCCATACAATGCGCACCAACCCGTGAGGTTTTTCTCACTCCTACTAGTGAATGTAATGTAACACACACACATACAATGCGCACCACCCCATGATGTATTTCTCACTCCTACTCGTGAATGTAATGTAACACACACCCATACAATGCGCACCACCCCGTGATGTTTTTCTCACTCCTACTAGTGAATGTAATGTTACACACACCCATACAATGCGCACCACCCCGTGATGTTTTTCTCACTCCTACTAGTGAATCTAATGTAACACACACCCATACAATGTGCACCACCCCGTGATGTTTTTCTCACTCCTACTAGTGAATCTAATGTAACACACACCCATACATTGCGCACCACCCCGTGATGTTTTTCTCACTCCTACTAGTGAATGTAATGTAACACACACCCATACAATGGGCACCACAAGGTGATGTTTTTCTCACTCCTACTAGTGAATCTAATGTAACACACACCCATACAATGCGCACCACCCCGTGATGTTTTTCTCACTGCTACTAGTGAATGTAATGTAACACACACCCATACAATGCGCACCACCCCGTGATGTTTTTCTCACTCCTACTAGTGAATGTAATGTATCACACACCCATACAATGCGCACCACCCCGTGATGTTTTTCCCACTCCTACTAGTGAATCTAAGGTAACACACACCCATACAATGCGCACCACCCCGCGATGTTTTTCAGAAACCTATCCTACATTGCCACTTCATGTTCCCTGACCTCCCCATGCTGACCACCCCGCGGTGCTTTTCTCCATCCTACATTGCCACTCACTACCTATCCTAATTCAGACCCTCCGATTCACACCACCCCGTTATGTTTTTCTCACTCCTACTAGTGAATGTAATGTGACACACACCCATAAAATGCGCACCACCCCATGATGTTTCTCTCACACCTACTAGTGAATGTAATGTAACACACACCCATACAATGCGCACCACCCCGTGATGTTTTTCTCACTCCTACTAGTGAATGTAATGTAACACACACCCATACAATGCGCACCACCCCGTGATGTTTTTCTCACTCCTACTAGTGAATGTAATGTAACACACACCTACACAATGCGCACCACCCCGTGATGTATTTCTCACTCCTACTAGTGAATGTAATGTAACACACACCCATACAATGCGCACCACCCCGTGATGTTTTTCTCACTCCTACTAGTGAACGTAATGTAACACACACCCATAAAATGCGCACCACCCCGTGATGTTTTTCTCACTCCTACTAGTGAATCTAATGTAACACACACCCATACAATGCGCACCACCCCGTGATGTTTTTCTGACTCCTACTAGTGAATGTAATGTAACACACACCCATACAATGCGCACCACCCCGTGATGTTTTTCTCACTCCTACTAGTGAATGTAATGTAACACACACCCATACAATGCGCACCACCGCGTGAGGTTTTTCTCACTCCTACTAGTGAATGTAATGTAACACACACCCATACAATGCGCACCACCCCGTGATGTTTTTCTCACTCCTACTAGTGAATGTAATGTAACACACACCCATACAATGCGCACCACCCCGTGATGTTTTTCTCACTCCTACTAGTGAATGTAATGTAACACACACCCATACTATGCGCACCACCCCGTGATGTTTTTCTCACTCCTACTAGTGAATGTAATGTAACACACACCCATACAATGGGCACCACCCCGTGATGTTTTTCTCACTCCTACTAGTGAATCTAATGTAACACACAGCCGTACAATGCGCACCACCCCGTGATGGTTTTCTCACTCCTACTAGTGAATGTAATGTAACACACACCCATACAATGCGCACCGCCCCATGATGTTTTTCTCACTCCTACTAGTGAATGTAATGTAATACACACCCATACAATGCGCACCACCCCATGACGTTTTTCTCACTCCTACTAGTGAATGTAATGTAACACACACCCATACAAGCGTACCACCCCGTGACGTTTTTCTCACTCCTACTAGTGAATCTAATGTAACACACACCCATGCAATGCGCACCACCCGGTGACGTTTTTCTCACTCCTACTAGTGAATCTAATGTAACACACACCCATACAATGCGCACCACCCCGTGACGTTTTTCTCACTCCTACTAAAGAATCTAATGTAACACACACCCATACAATGCGCACCACCCCGTGACTTTTTTCTCACTCCTACTAGTGAATGTAATGTAACACACACCCATACAATGCGCACCACCCCGCGATGTTTTTCAGAAACCTATCCTACATTGCCACTGCATGTTCCCTGACCTCCCGATGCTGACCACCCCGAGGTGCTTTTCTCCATCCTACATTGCCACTCACTGCCTATCTTAATTCAGACCCTCCGATTCACACCACCCCGTGATGTTTTTCTCACTCCTACTAGTGAATGTAATGTAACACACACCCATACAATGCGCACCACCCCGTGATATTTTTCTTACTCCTACTAGTGAATGTAATGTAACACACACCCATACAATGCGCACCACCCCGTGACGTTTTTCTCACTCCTACTAGTGAATCTAATGTAACACACACCCATACAATGCGCACCAACCCGTGATGTTTTTCTCACTCCTACTAGTGAATGTAATGTAACACACACCCATACAATGCGCACCACCCCGTGATGTTTTTCTAACTTCTACTAGTGAATCTAATGTAACACACACCCATACAATGCGCACCACCCCGCGATGTTTTTCAGAAACCTATCCTACATTGCCACTGCATGTTCCCTGACCTCCCCATGCTGACCACCCCGCGGTGCTTTTCTCCATCCTACATTGCCACTCACTGCCTATCTTAATTCAGACCCTCCGATTCACACCACCCCGTGATGTTTTTTCACTCCTACTACTGAATGTAATGTAACACACACCCATACAATGCGCACCACCCCGTGATGTTTTTCTCACTCCTACTAATGAATGTAATGCAACACACACCCATACAATGCGCACCACCCCGTGATGTTTTTCTCACTCCTACTAGTGAATGTAATGTAACACACACCCATACAATGCGCACCACCCCGTGATGTTTTTCTCACTCCTACTAGTGAATGTAATGTAACACAAACCCATACAATGCGCACCACCCCGTGATGTTTTTCTCACTCCTACTAGTGAATGTAATGTAACACACACCCATACAATGCGCACCACCCCGTGATGTTTTTCTCACTCCTACTAGTGAATGTAATGTAACACACACCCATACTATGCGCACCACCCCGTGATGTTTTTCTCACTCCTACTAGTGAATGTAATGTAACACACACCCATACAATGGGCACCACCCCGTGATGTTTTTCTCACTCCTACTAGTGAATCTAATGTAACACACAGCCATACAATGCGCACCACCCCGTGATGGTTTTCTCACTCCTACTAGTGAATGTAATGTAACACACACCCATACAATGCGCACCGCCCCATGATGTTTTTCTCACTCCTACTAGTGAATGTAATGTAATACACACCCATACAATGCGCACCACCCCGTGACGTTTTTCTCACTCCTACTAGTGAATGTAATGTAACACACACCCATACAATGCGTACCACCCCGTGACGTATTTCTCACTCCTACTAGTGAATCTAATGTAACACACACCCATGCAATGCGCACCACCCCGTGACGTTTTTCTCACTCCTACTAGTGAATCTAATGTAACACACACCCATACAATGCGCACCACCCCGTGACGTTTTTCTCACTCCTACTAGTGAATCTAATGTAACACACACCCATACAATGCGCACCACCCCGTGACGTTTTTCTCACTCCTACTAGTGAATGTAATGTAACACACACCCATACAATGCGCACCACCCCGCGATGTTTTTCAGAAACCTATCCTACATTGCCACTGCATGTTCCCTGACCTCCCGATGCTGACCACCCCGAGGTGCTTTTCTCCAACCTACATTGCCACTCACTGCCTATCTTAATTCAGACCCTCCGATTCACACCACCCCGTGATGTTTTTCTCACTCCTACTAGTGAATGTAATGTAACACACACCCATACAATGCGCACCACACCGTGATGTTTTTCTCACTCCTACTAATGAATGTAATGCAACACACACCCATACAATGCGCACCACCCCGTGATGTTTTTCTCACTCCTACTAGTGAATGTAATGTAACACACACCCATACAATGCGCACCACCCCGTGATGTTATTCTCACTCCTACTAGTGAATGTAATGTAACACACACCCATACAATGCGCACCACCCCGTGATGTTTTTCTCACTCCTACTAGTTAAACTAATGTAACACACACCCATACAATGCGCACCACCCCGCTATGTTTTTCTGAAACCTATACTACATTGCCACTGCATGTTCCCTGACCTCCCCATGCTGACCACACCGCGGTGCTTTTCTCCATCCTACATTGCCACTCACTGCCTATCTTAATTCAGACCCTCCGATTCACACCACCCCGTGATGTTTTTCTCACTCCTACTAGTGAATCTAATGTAACACACACCCATACAATGCGCACCACCCCGTGATGTTTTTCTAACTCCTACTAGTGAATGTAATGTAACACACACCCATACAATCCGCACCACCCCGTGATGTTTTTCTCACTCCTACTAGTGAATGTAATGTAACACACACCCATACAATGCGCACCACCCCGTGATGTTTTTCTCACTCCTACTAGTGAATGTAATGTAACATACACCCTTGCAATTCGCACCATCCGTGATGTTTTTCTCACTCCTACTAGTGAATATAATGTAACACACACCCATACAATGCGCACCACCCCGTGATGTTTTTCTCACTCCTACTAGTGAATCTAATGTAACACACACCCATACAATGCGCACCACCCCGTGAAGTTTTTCTCACTCCTAGTAGTAAATGTAATGTAACACACACTCATACAATGCGCACCACCCCGTGATGTTTTTCTCACTCCTACTAGTGAATGTAATGTAACACACACCCATACAATGCGCACCACCCCGTGATGTTTTTCTCACGCCTATTAGTGAATGTAATGTAACACACACCCATGCAATGCGCACCACTCCGTGATGTTTTTCTCACTCCTACTAGTGAATGTAATGTAACACACACCCATACAATGCGCACCACCCCGTGATGTTTTTCTCACTCCTACTAGTGAATGTAATGTAACACACACCCATACAATGCGCACCACCCCGCGATATTTTTCAGAAACCTATCCTACATTGCCACTGCATGTTCCCTGACCTCCCCATGCTGACCACCCCGCGGTGCTTTTCTCCATCCTACATTGCCACTCACTGCCTATCCTAATTCAGAACCTCCGATTCACACCACCCCGTGATGTTTTTTTCACTCCTACTAGTGAATTCAAGGTAACACACACCCATACAATGCGCACCACCCCGTGATGTTTTTCTCACTCCTATTAGTGAATGTAATGTAACACACACCCATAAAATGCGCACCACCCCGTGATGTTTTTCTCACTCCTACTAGTGAATCTAATGTAACACACACCCATACAATGCGCACCACCCCGCGAATTTTTTCATAAACCTATCCTACATTGCCACTGCATGTTCCCTGACCTCCCCATGCTGACCACCCCGCAGTGCTTTTCTCCATCCTACATTGCCACTCACTGCCTATCCTAATTCCGACCCTCTGATTCACATCACCCCGTGATGTTTTTCTCACTCCTAGTAGTGAATGTAATATAACACACACCCATACAATGCGCACAACCCCTGGTTGTTTTTCTCACTCTTACTAGTGAATGTAATGTAACACACACCCATACAATGCGCACCACCCCGTGATGTTTTTCTCACTCCTACTAGTGAATGTAATGTAACACACACCCATACAATGTGCACCACCCCGTGATGGTTTTCTCACTCCTACTAGTGAATGTAATGTAACACACACCGATGCAATGCGCACCACCCCGTGATGTTTTTCTCACTCCTACTAGTGAATGTAATGTAACACACACCCATACAATGCGCACCACCCCGTGACGTTTTTCTCACTCCTACTAGTGAATCTAATGTAACACACACCCATACAATGCGCACCAACCCGTGATGTTTTTCTCACTCCTACTAGTGAATGTAATGTAACACACACCCATACAATGCGCACCACCCCGTGATGTTTTTCTAACTTCTACTAGTGAATCTAATGTAACACACACCCATACAATGCGCACCACCCCGCGATGTTTTTCAGAAACCTATCCTACATTGCCACTGCATGTTGCCTGACCTCCCCATGCTGACCAGCCCGCGGTGCTTTTCTCCATCCTACATTGCCACTCACTGCCTCTCTTAATTCAGACCCTCCGATTCACACCACCCCGTGATGTTTTTTCACTCTTACTACTGAATGTAATGTAACACACACCCATACAATGCGCACCACCCCGTGATGTTTTTCTCAATCCTACTAGTGAATGTAATGTAACACACACCCATACAATGCGCACCACCCCGTGATGTTTTTCTCACTCCTACTAGTGAATGTAATGTAACACACACCCATACAATGCGCACCACCCCGTGATATTTTTCTCACTCCTACTAGTGAATGTAATGTAACACACACCCATACAATGCGCACCACCCCGTGACGTTTTTCTCACTCCTACTAGTGAATCTAATGTAACACACACCCATACAATGCGCACCAACCAGTGATGTTTTTCTCACTCCTACTAGTGAATGTAATGTAACACACACCCATACAATGCGCACCACCCCGTGATGTTTTTCTAACTTCTACTAGTGAATCTAATGTAACACACACCCATACAATGCGCACCACCCCGCGATGTTTTTCAGAAACCTATCCTACATTGCCACTGCATGTTCCCTGACCTCCCCATGCTGACCACCCCGCGGTGCTTTTCTCCATCCTACATTGCCACTCACTGCCTATCTTAATTCAGACCCTCCGATTCACACCACCCCGTGATGTTTTTTCACTCCTACTACTGAATGTAATGTAACACACACCCATACAATGCGCACCACCCCGTGATGTTTTTCTCACTCCTACTAGTGAATGTAATGTAACACACACCCATACAATGCGCACCACCCCGTGATGTTTTTCTCACTCCTACTAGTGAATGTAATGTAACACACACCCATACAATGCGCACCACCCCGTGATATTTTACTCACTCCTACTAGTGAATGTAATGTAACACACACCCATACAATGCGCACCACCCCGTGATATTTTTCTCACTCCTACTAGTGAATGTAATGTAACACACACCCATACAATGCGCACCACCCCGTGATGTTTTTCTCACTCCTGCTAGTGAATGTAATGTAACAGACACCCATACAATGCGCACCACCCAGTGATGTTTTTCTCACTCCTACTAGTGAATGTAAAGTAACACACACCCATACAATGCGCACCACCCCGTGATGTTTTTCTCACTCCTACTAATGAATGTAATGCAACACACACCCATACAATGCGCACCACCCCGTGATGTTTTTCTCACTCCTACTAGTGAATGTAATGTAACACACACCCATACAATGCGCACCACCCCGTGATGTTTTTCTCACTCCTACTAGTGAATGTAATTTAACACACACCCATACAATGCGCACCACCCCGTGATGTTTTTCTTACTCCTACTAGTGAATCTAATGTAACACACACCCATGCAATGTGCACCACCCCGCTATGTTTTTCAGAAACCTATCCTACATTGCCACTGCATGTTCCCTGACCTCCCCATGCTGACCACCCCGCGGTGCTTTTCTCCATCCTACATTGCCACTCACTGCCTATCTTAATTCAGACCCTCCGATTCACACCACCCCGTGATGTTTTTTCACTCCTACTACTGAATGTAATGTGACACACACCCATAAAATGCGCACCACCCCGTGATGTTTCTCTCACACCTACTAGTGAATGTAATGTAACACACACCCATACAATGTGCACCACCCCGTGATGTTTTTCTCACTCCTACTAGTGAATGTAATGTAACACACACCCATACAATGCGCACCACCCCGTGATGTTTTTCTCACTCCTACTAGTGAATGTAATGTAACACACACCTATACAATGCGCACCACCCCGTGATGTATTTCTCACTCCTACTAGTGAATGTAATGTAACACACACCCATACAATGCGCACCACCCCGTGATGTTTTTCTCACTCCTACTAGTGAACGTAATGTAACACACACCCATAAAATGCGCACCACCCCGTGATGTTTTTCTCACTCCTACTAGTGAATCTAATGTAACACACACCCATACAATGCGCACCACCCCGTGATGTTTTTCTGACTCCTACTAGTGAATGTAATGTAACACACACCCATACAATGCGCACCACCCCGTGATGTTTTTCTCACTCCTACTAGTGAATGTAATGTAACACACACCCATTCAATGCGCACCACCCAGTGAGGTTTTTCTCACTCCTACTAGTGAATGTAATGTAACACACACCCATACAATGCGCACCACCCCGTGATGTATTTCTCACTCCTACTAGTGAATGTAATGTAACACACACCCATACAATGCGCACCACCCCGTGATGTTTTTCTCACTCCTACTAGTGAATGTAATGTAACACACACCCATACAATGCGCACCACCCCGTGATGTTTTTCTCACTCCTACTAGTGAATGTAATGTAACACACACCCATACAATGCGCACCACCCCGTGAGGTTTTTCTCACTCCTACTAGTGAATGTAATGTAACACACACCCATACAATGCGCACCACCCCGTGATGTATTTCTCACTCCTACTAGTGAATGTAATGTAACACACACCCATACAATGCGCACCACCCCGTGATATTTTTCTCACTCCTACTAGTGAATGTAATGTAACACACACCCATACAATGGGCACCACACCGTGATGTTTTTCTCACTCCTACTAGTGAATCTAATGTAACACACACCCATACAATGCGCACCACCCCGTGATGTTTTTCTCACTGCTACTAGTGAATGTAATGTAACACACACCCATACAATGCGCACCACCCCGTGATGTTTTTCTCACTCCTACTAGTGAATGTAACGTAACACACACCCATACAATGGGCACCACCCCGTGATGTTTTTCTCACTCCTACTAATGAATGTAATGTGACACACACCCATACAATGCGCACCACCCCGTGATGTTTCTCTCACACCTACTAGTGAATGTAATGTAACACACACCCATACAATGCCCACCACCCCGTGATGTTTCTCTCACTCTTACTAGTGAATGTAATGTAACACACACCCATACAATGCGCACCACCCCGTGATGTTTTTCTCACTCCTACTAGTGAATGTAATGTAACACACAGCCATAAAATGCGCACCACCCCGTGATGTTTTTCTCACTGCTACTAGTGAATGTAATGTAACACACAGCCATACAATGCGCACCACCCCGCGATGTTTTTCAGAAACCTATCCTACATTGTCACTGCATGTTCCCTGACCTCCCCATGCTGACCACCCCGCGGTGCTTTTCTCCATCTTACTTTGCCACTCACTGCCTCTCCTAATTCAGACCCTCTGATTCACACCACCCCGTGATGTTTTTCTCACTCCTAGTAGTGAATGTAATGTAACACACACCCACACAATTCGCACCACCCCGTCATGTTTTTCTCACTCCTACTAGTGAATGTAATGTAACACACACCCATACAATGCGGCCAACCCCGTGATGTTTTTCTCACTCCTACTAGTGAATGTAATGTAACACACACCCATACAATGCGCACCACCCCGTGATGTTTTTCTCACTCCTACTAGTGAATGTAATGTAACACACACCCATACAATGCGCACCACCCCGTGATGTTTTTCTCACTCCTACTAGTGAACGTAATGTAACACACACCCATACAATGCGCACCACCCCGTGATGTTTTTCTCACTCCTACTAGTGAATGTGATGTAACACACACCCATAAAAGGCGCACCACCCCGTGATTTTTTTCTCACTCCTACTAGTGAATCTAATGTAACACACACCCATACAATGCGCACCACCCCGTGACGTTTTTCTCACTCCTACTAGTGAATGTAATGCAACACACACCCATACAATGCACACCACCCCGTGACGTTTTTCTCACTCCTACTAGTGAATGTAATGTAACACACACCCATACAATGCGCACCACCCCGTGATGTTTTTCTCACTCCTACTAGTGAATGTAATGTAACACACACCCATACAATGCGCACCACCCCGTGATGTTTTTCTCACTCCTACTAGTGAATGTAATGTAACACACACCCATACAATGCGCACCACCTCGTGATGTTTCTCTCACTCCTACTAGTGAATCTAATGTAACACACACCCATACAATGCGCACCACCCCGTGATGTTTCTCTCACTCCTACTAGTGAATGTAATGTAACACATACCCATACAATGCGCAACACCCTGTGATGTTTTTCTCACTCCTACTAATGAATGTAATGTAACACACACCCATACAATGCGCACCACCCCGTGATGTTTTTCTTCACTCCTACTAGTGAATGTAATGTAACACACACCCATACAATGCGCACCACCCCGTGATGTTTTTCCTACTCCTACTAGTGTATCTAATGTAACACACACCCAAACAATGCGCACAATCCCGTGATGATTTTCTCACTCCTACTAGTGAATGTAATGTAACACACACCCATACAATGCGCACCTCCCGGTGATGTTTTTCTCACTCCTACTAGTGAATGTAATTTAAAACACACCCATACAATGCGCACCACCCCGTGATGTTTTTCTCACTCCTACTAGTGAATGTAATGTAACACACACCCATACAATGCGCACCACCCCGTGATGTTTTTCTCACTCCTAATAGTGAATGTAATGTAACACACACCCATACAATGCGCACCACCCCGTGATGTTTTTCTCACTCCTACTAGTGAGTCTAATGTAACACACACCCATACAATGAGCACCACCCCGTGATGTTTTTCTCACTCCTACTAGTGAGTCTAATGTAACACACACCCATACAATGCGCACCACCCCGTGATGTTTTTCTCACTCCTACTAGTGAATCTAATGTAACACACACCCATACAATGCGCACCACCCCGTGATGTTTTTCTGACTCCTACTAGTGAATCTAATGTAACACACACCCATACAATGCGCACCACCCCGTGATGTTTTTCTCACTCCTACTAGTGAATGTAATGTAACACACACCCATACAATGCGCACCAACCCGTGAGGTTTTTCTCACTCCTACTAGTGAATGTAATGTAACACACACACATACAATGCGCACCACCCCATGATGTATTTCTCACTCCTACTAGTGAGTCTAATGTAACACACACCCATACAATGCGCACCACCCCGTGATGTTTTTCTCACTCCTACTAGTGAATCTAATGTAACACACACCCATACAATGCGCACCACCCCGTGATGTTTTTCTCACTCCTACTAGTGAATCTAATGTAACACACACCCATACAATGTGCACCACCCCGTGATGTTTTTCTCACTCCTACTAGTGAATCTAATGTAACACACACCCATACATTGCGCACCACCCCGTGATGTTTTTCTCACTCCTACTAGTGAATGTAATGTAACACACACCCATACAATGGGCACCACAAGGTGATGTTTTTCTCACTCCTACTAGTGAATCTAATGTAACACACACCCATACAATGCGCACCACCCCGTGATGTTTTTCTCACTGCTACTAGTGAATGTAATGTAACACACACCCATACAATGCGCACCACCCCGTGATGTTTTTCTCACTCCTACTAGTGAATGTAATGTATCACACACCCATACAATGCGCACCACCCCGTGATTTTTTCCCACTCCTACTAGTGAATCTAAGGTAACACACACCCATACAATGCGCACCACCCCGCGATGTTTTTCAGAAACCTATCCTACATTGCCACTTCATGTTCCCTGACCTCCCCATGCTGACCACCCCGCGGTGCTTTTCTCCATCCTACATTGCCACTCACTGCCTATCCTAATTCAGACCCTCCGATTCACACCACCCCGTGATGTTTTTCTCACTCCTACTAGTGAATGTAATGTGACACACACCCATAAAATGCGCACCACCCCATGATGTTTCTCTCACACCTACTAGTGAATGTAATGTAACACACACCCATACAATGCGCACCACCCCGTGATGTTTTTCTCACTCCTACTAGTGAATGTAATGTAACACACACCCATACAATGCGCACCACCCCGTGATGTTTTTCTGACTCCTACTAGTGAATGTAATGTAACACACACCTATACAATGCGCACCACCCCGTGATGTATTTCTCACTCCTACTAGTGAATGTAAT
Organism: Cavia porcellus; assembly: GCF_034190915.1. Taxonomy (NCBI): domain Eukaryota; kingdom Metazoa; phylum Chordata; class Mammalia; order Rodentia; family Caviidae; genus Cavia; species Cavia porcellus. The sequence goes on along the minus strand of NW_026947562.1, from coordinate 1,808,749 downwards.
GTAACACACACCCATACAATGCGCACCACCCCGTGATGTTTTTCTCACTCCTACTAGTGAACGTAATGTAACACACACCCATAAAATGCGCACACCCCGTGATGTTTTTCTCACTCCTACTAGTGAATCTAATGTAACACACACCCATACAATGCGCACCACCCCGTGATGTTTTTCTGACTCCTACTAGTGAATGTAATGTAACACACACCCATACAATGCGCACCACCCCGTGATGTTTTTCTCACTCCTACTAGTGAATGTAATGTAACACACACCCATACAATGCGCACCACCGCGTGAGGTTTTTCTCACTCCTACTAGTGAATGTAATGTAACACACACCCATACAATGCGCACCACCCCGTGATGTTTTTCTCACTCCTACTAGTGAATGTAATGTAACACACACCCATACAATGCGCACCACCCCGTGATGTTTTTCTCACTCCTACTAGTGAATGTAATGTAACACACACCCATACTATGCGCACCACCCCGTGATGTTTTTCTCACTCCTACTAGTGAATGTAATGTAACACACACCCATACAATGGGCACCACCCCGTGATGTTTTTCTCACTCCTACTAGTGAATCTAATGTAACACACAGCCGTACAATGCGCACCACCCCGTGATGGTTTTCTCACTCCTACTAGTGAATGTAATGTAACACACACCCATACAATGCGCACCGCCCCATGATGTTTTTCTCACTCCTACTAGTGAATGTAATGTAATACACACCCATACAATGCGCACCACCCCATGACGTTTTTCTCACTCCTACTAGTGAATGTAATGTAACACACACCCATACAATGCGTACCACCCCGTGACGTTTTTCTCACTCCTACTAGTGAATCTAATGTAACACACACCCATGCAATGCACACCACCCCGTGACGTTTTTCTCACTCCTACTAGTGAATCTAATGTAACACACACCCATACAATGCGCACCACCCCGTGACGTTTTTCTCACTCCTACTAGAGAATCTAATGTAACACACACCCATACAATGCGCACCACCCCGTGACTTTTTTCTCACTCCTACTAGTGAATGTAATGTAACACACACCCATACAATGCGCACCACCCCGTGTTTTTTTTCAGAAACCTATCCTACATTGCCACTGCATGTTCCCTGACCTCCCGATGCTGACCACCCCGAGGTGCTTTTCTCCATCCTACATTGCCACTCACTGCCTATCTTAATTCAGACCCTCCGATTCACACCACCCCGTGATGTTTTTCTCACTCCTACTAGTGAATGTAATGTAACACACACCCATACAATGCGCACCACCCCGTGATATTTTTCTTACTCCTACTAGTGAATGTAATGTAACACACACCCATACAATGCGCACCACCCCGTGACGTTTTTCTCACTCCTACTAGTGAATCTAATGTAACACACACCCATACAATGCGCACCAACCCGTGATGTTTTACTCACTCCTACTAGTGAATGTAATGTAACACACACCCATACAATGCGCACCACCCCGTGATGTTTTTCTAACTTCTACTAGTGAATCTAATGTAACACACACCCATACAATGCGCACCACCCCGCGATGTTTTTCAGAAACCTATCCTATATTGCCACTGCATGTTCCCTGACCTCCCCATGCTGACCACCCCGCGGTGCTTTTCTCCATCCTACATTGCCACTCACTGCCTATCTTAATTCAGACCCTCCGATTCACACCACCCCGTGATGTTTTTTCACTCCTACTACTGAATGTAATGTAACACACACCCATACAATGCGCACCACCCCGTGATGTTTTTCTCACTCCTACTAATGAATGTAATGCAACACACACCCATACAATGCGCACCACCCCGTGATGTTTTTCTCACTCCTACTAGTGAATGTAATGTAACACACACCCATACAATGCGCACCACCCCGTGATGTTTTTCTCACTCCTACTAGTGAATGTAATGTAACACAAACCCATACAATGCGCACCACCCCGTGATGTTTTCTCACTCCTACTAGTGAATGTAATGTAACACACACCCATACAATGCGCACCACCCCGTGATGTTTTTCTCACTCCTACTAGTGAATGTAATGTAACACACACCCATACTATGCGCACCACCCCGTGATGTTTTTCTCACTCCTACTAGTGAATGTAATGTAACACACACCCATACAATGGGCACCACCCGTGATGTTTTTCTCACTCCTACTAGTGAATCTAATGTAACACACAGCCATACAATGCGCACCACCCCGTGATGGTTTTCTCACTCCTACTAGTGAATGTAATGTAACACACACCCATACAATGCGCACCGCCCCATGATGTTTTTCTCACTCCTACTAGTGAATGTAATGTAATACACACCCATACAATGCGCACCACCCGTGACGTTTTTCTCACTCCTACTAGTGAATGTAATGTAACACACACCCATACAATGCGTACCACCCCGTGACGTTTTTCTCACTCCTACTAGTGAATCTAATGTAACACACACCCATGCAATGCGCACCACCCCGTGACGTTTTCTCACTCCTACTAGTGAATCTAATGTAACACACACCCATACAATGCGCACCACCCCGTGACGTTTTTCTCACTCCTACTAGTGAGTCTAATGTAACACACACCCATACAATGCGCACCACCCCGTGACGTTTTTCTCACTCCTACTAGTGAATGTAATGTAACACACACCCATACAATGCGCACCACCCCGCGATGTTTTTCAGAAACCTATCCTACATTGCCACTGCATGTTCCCTGACCTCCCGATGCTGACCACCCCGAGGTGCTTTTCTCCAACCTACATTGCCACTCACTGCCTATCTTAATTCAGACCCTCCGATTCACACCACCCCGTGATGTTTTTCTCACTCCTACTAGTGAATGTAATGTAACACACACCCATACAATGCGCACCACACCGTGATGTTTTTCTCACTCCTACTAATGAATGTAATGCAACACACACCCATACAATGCGCACCACCCCGTGATGTTTTTCTCACTCCTACTAGTGAATGTAATGTAACACACACCCATACAATGCGCACCACCCCGTGATGTTATTCTCACTCCTACTAGTGAATGTAATGTAACACACACCCATACAATGCGCACCACCCCGTGATGTTTTTCTCACTCCTACTAGTTAATCTAATGTAACACACACCCATACAATGCGCACCACCCAGCTAATGTTTTTCAGAAACCTATACTACATTGCCACTGCATGTTCCCTGACCTCCCCATGCTGACCACACCGCGGTGCTTTTCTCCATCCTACATTGCCACTCACTGCCTATCTTAATTCAGACCGTCCGATTCACACCACCCCGTGATGTTTTTCTCACTCTTACTAGTGAATCTAATGTAACACACACCCATACAATGCGCACCACCCCGTGATGTTTTTCTAACTCCTACTAGTGAATGTAATGTAACACACACCCATACAATCCGCACCACCCCGTGATGTTTTTCTCACTCCTACTAGTGAATGTAATGTAACACACACCCATACAATGCGCACCACCCCGTGATGTTTTTCTCACTCCTACTAGTGAATGTAATGTAACACACACCCTTGCAATTCGCACCATCCGTGATGTTTTTCTCACTCCTACTAGTGAATATAATGTAACAACACCCATACAATGCGCACCACCCCGTGATGTTTTTCCTCACTCCTACTAGTGAATGTAATGTAACACACACCCATACAATGCGCACCACCCCGCGATATTTTTCAGAAACCTATCCTACATTGCCACTGCATGTTCCCTGACCTCCCCATGCTGACCACCCCGCGGTGCTTTTCTCCATCCTACATTGCCACTCACTGCCTATCCTAATTCAGAACTCCGATTCACACCACCCCGTGATGTTTTTTTCACTCCTACTAGTGAATGTAAGGTAACACACACCCATACAATGCGCACCACCCCGTGATGTTTTTCTCACTCCTATTAGTGAATGTAATGTAACACACACCCATAAAATGCGCACCACCCCGTGATGTTTTTCTCACTCCTCTAGTGAATCTAATGTAACACACACACCATACAATGCGCACCACCCCGCGATGTTTTTCATAAACCTATCCTACATTGCCACTGCATGTTCCCTGACCTCCCCATGCTGACCACCCCGCAGTGCTTTTCCTCCATTCTACATTGCCACTCACTGCCTATCCTAATTCCCGACCCCTCTGATTCACATCACCCCGTGATGTTTTCTCACTCCTATTAGTGAATGTAATGTAACACACACCCATACAATGCGCACACCCCTGGTTGTTTTTCTCACTCTTACTAGTGAATGTAATGTAACACACACCCATACAATGCGCACCACCCCGTGATGTTTTTCTCACTCCTACTAGTGAATGTAATGTAACACACACCCATACAATGTGCACCACCCCGTGATGGTTTTCTCACTCCTACTAGTGAATGTAATGTAACACACACCGATGCAATGCGCACCACCCCGTGATGTTTTTCTCACTCCTACTAGTGAATGTAATGTAACACACACCCATACAATGCGCACCACCCCGTGACGTTTTTCTCACTCCTACTAGTGAATCTAATGTAACACACACCCATACAATGCGCACCAACCCGTGATGTTTTTCTCACTCCTACTAGTGAATGTAATGTAACACACACCCATACAATGCGCACCACCCCGTGATGTTTTTCTAACTTCTACTAGTGAATCTAATGTAACACACACCCATACAATGCGCACCACCCCGCGATGTTTTTCAGAAACCTATCCTACATTGCCACTGCATGTTCCCTGACCTCCCCATGCTGACCAGCCCGCGGTGCTTTTCTCCATCCTACATTGCCACTCACTGCCTATCTTAATTCAGACCCTCCGATTCACACCACCCCGTGATGTTTTTCACTCTTACTACTGAATGTAATGTAACACACACCCATACAATGCGCACAACCCCGTGATGTTTTTCTCAATCCTACTAGTGAATGTAATGTAACACACACCCATACAATGCGCACCACCCCGTGATGTTTTTCTCACTCCTACTAGTGAATGTAATGTAACACACACCCATACAATGCGCACCACCCCGTGATATTTTTCTCACTCCTACTAGTGAATGTAATTGTAACACACACCCATACAATGCGCACCACCCCGTGACGTTTTTCTCACTCCTACTAGTGAATCTAATGTAACACACACCCATACAATGCGCACCAACCAGTGATGTTTTTCTCACTCCTACTAGTGAATGTAATGTAACACACACCCATACAATGCGCACCACCCCGTGATGTTTTTCTAACTTCTACTAGTGAATCTAATGTAACACACACCCATACAATGCGCACCACCCCGCGATGTTTTTCAGAAACCTATCCTACATTGCCACTGCATGTTCCCTGACCTCCCCATGCTGACCACCCCGCGGTGCTTTTCTCCATCCTACATTGCCACTCACTGCCTATCTTAATCAGACCCTCCGATTCACACCACCCCGTGATGTTTTTTCACTCCTACTACTGAATGCAATGTAACACACACCCATACAATGCGCACCACCCCGTGATGTTTTTCTCACTCCTACTAGTGAATGTAATGTAACACACACCCATACAATGCGCACCACCCCGTGATGTTTTCTCACTCCTACTAGTGAATGTAATGTAACACACACCCATACAATGCGCACCACCCCGTGAATATTTTTCTCACTCCTACTAGTGAATGTAATGTAACACACACCCATACAATGCGCACCACCCCGTGATATTTTTCTCACTCCTACTAGTGAATGTAATGTAACACACACCCATACAATGCGCACCACCCCATGATGTTTTTCTCACTCCTGCTAGTGAATGTAATGTAACACACACCCATACAATGCGCACCACCCCGTGATGTTTTTCTCACTCCTACTAGTGAATGTAAAGTAACACACACCCATACAATGCGCACCACCCCGTGATGTTTTTCTCACTCCTACTAATGAATGTAATGCACACACACCCATACAATGCGCACCACCCCGTGATGTTTTTCTCACTCCTACTAGTGAATGTAATGTAACACACACCCATACAATGCGCACCACCCCGTGATGTTTTTCTCACTCCTACTAGTGAATGTAATTTAACACACACCCATACAATGCGCACCACCCCGTGATGTTTTTCTTACTCCTACTAGTGAATCTAATGTAACACACACCCATACAATGTGCACCACCCCGCTATGTTTTTCAGAAACCTATCGTGCATTGCCACTGCATGTTCCCCTGACCTCCCATGCTGACCACCCCGCGGTGCTTTTCTCCATCCTACATTGCCACTCACTGCCTATCTTAATTCAGACCCTCCGATTCACACCACCCCGTGATGTTTTTTCACTCCTACTACTGAATGTAATGTAACACACACCCATACAATGCGCACCACCCCGTGATGTTTTTCTCACTCCTACTAGTGAATGTAATGTAACACACACCCATACAATGCGCACCACCCCGTGATGTTTTTCTCACTCCTACTAGTGAATGTAATGTAACACACACCCATACAATGCGCACCACCCCGTGATATTTTTTTCACTCCTACTAGTGAATGTAATGTAACACACACCCATACAAAGCGCACCACCCCGTGATATTTTTTTCACTCCTACTAGTGAATGTAATGTAACACACACCCATACAATGCGCACCACCCCGTGATGTTTTTCTCACTCCTGCTAGTGAATGTAATGTAACACACACCCATACAATGCGCACCACCCCGTGATGTTTTTCTCACTCCTACTAGTGAATGTAAAGTAACACACACCCATACAATGCACACCACCCCGTGATGTTTTTCTCACTCCTACTAATGAATGTAATGCAACACACACCCATACAATGCGCACCACCCCGTGATGTTTTTCTCACTCCTACTAGTGAATGTAATGTAACACACACCCATACAATGCGCACCACCCCGTGATGTTTTTCTCACTCCTACTAGTGAATGTAATGTAACACACACCCATACAATGCGCACCACCCCGTGATGTTTTTCTTACTCCTACTAGTGAATCTAATGTAACACACACCCATACAATGTGCACCACCCCGCTATGTTTTTCAGAAACCTATCCTACATTGCCACTGCATGTTCCCTGACCTCCCCATGCTGACCACCCCGCGGTGCTTTTCTCCATCCTACATTGCCACTCACTGCCTATCTTAATTCAGACCCTCCGATTCACACCACCCCGTGATGTTTTTCTCACTCCTACTAGTGAATGTAATGTAACACACACCCATACAATGCGCACCACCCCGTGATGTTTTTCTCACTCCTACTAGTGAATCTAATGTAACACACACCCATACAATGCGCACCACCCCGTGATGTTTTTCTCACTCCTACTAGTGAATGTAATGTAACACACACCCATACAATCCGCACCACCCCGTGATGTTTTTCTCACTCCTACTAGTGAATGTAATGTAACACACACCCATACAATGCGCACCACACCGTGATGTTTTTCTCACTCCTACTAGTGAATGTAATGTAACACACACCCATACAATGCGCACCATCTGTGATGTTTTTCTCACTCCTACTAGGGAATATAATGTAACACACACCCATACAATGCGCACCACCCCGTGAAGTTTTTCTCACTCCTAGTAGTAAATGTAATGTAACACACACTCATACAATGCGCACCACCCCGTGATGTTTTTCTCACTCCTACTAGTGAATGTAATGTAACACACACCCATACAATGCGCACCACCCCGTGATGTTTTTCTCACGCCTACTAGTGAATGTAATGTAACACCACCCATGCAATGCGCACCACTCCGTGATGTTTTTCTCACTCCTACTAGTGAATGTAATGTAACACACACCCATACAATGCGCACCACCACGTAATGTTTTTCTCACTCCTACTAGTGAATGTAATGTAACACACACCCATACAATGCGCACCACCCCGCGATATTTTTCAGAAACCTATCCTACATTGCCACTGCATGTTCCCTGACCTCCCCATTCTGACCACCCCGCGGTGCTTTTCTCCATCCTACATTGCCACTCACTGCCTATCCTAATTCAGAACCTCCGATTCACACCACCCCGTGATGTTTTTTTCACTCCTACTAGTGAATGTAAGGTAACACACACCCATACAATGCGCACCACCCCGTGATGTTTTTCTCACTCCTATTAGTGAATGTAATGTAACACACACCCATAAAATGCGCACCACCCCGTGATGTTTTTCTCACTCCTACTAGTGAATCTAATGTAACACACACCCATACAATGCGCACCACCCCGCGATGTTTTTCATAAACCTATCCTACATTGCCACTGCATGTTCCCTGACCTCCCCATGCTGACCACCCCGCAGTGCTTTTCTCCATCCTACATTGCCACTCACTGCCTATCCTAATTCCGACCCTTTGATTCACATCACCCCGTGATGTTTTTCTCACTCCTAGTAGTGAATGTAATGTAACACACACCCATACAATGCGCACAACCCCTGGTTGTTTTTCTCACTCTTACTAGTGAATGTAATGTAACACACACCCATACAATGCGCACCACCCCGTGATGTTTTTCTCACTCCTACTAGTGAATGTAATGTAACACACACCCATACAATGTGCACCACCCCGTGATGGTTTTCTCACTCCTACTAGTGAATGTAATGTAACACACAC